>NC_060119.1:1021846532-1022016532 GCF_021461395.2 Schistocerca americana
GTCCAAAGTAAAGAAAGAAATCTGCAAAAGCGTGTATAAAATGAGGGAAAAGAAATGAATGGCCCTGTATTTGGACAGAATGACAGATCACCTGACAAACAAAATGTGTAATTTTAGCTGTTACCTTTCTTTTGAAAAAGCACATTTTGTCAGCAATTTGTTGGATATGATGCAAGTGTAACAATGGGGTTTGGAATTCCTCAAAAGGATGAAAATACAGAAGATATGGAAGCAAGTTTGTGGATGATGAGATCTGATCCCTCAGGTTTTCTTTGTGTGATTGATTAATTGTGTTCTGACACATATTTAACTGAGACTTTTAAGGTGTTCTAGTAGATCACACTGTTGTAAGCAAAGACCAGTAGGGTAGCTGAATAACTTTCATTATTTTGATATGTATTCTACCATGTTTTTCATACAAATGAACTCACTGCTGGCCTTTGCATAAGTATCAAAACTGCCAGTTGATTTTACACGACAAACAAGAACATGGCAGGGCTGTACTGACAGTATCTACTTTGTATGTGTTATCAACATGTGAACTGCAACTCTGTTGGTTGATATGATCACTGGATCTTGTGAAACCTTAGTCAAAACTGAAGAGGGTCTTTTGTTTAGGTACTAGTTCCACATTTGTTTATGTAATAAACACAAGGACTCTGAGGGCATGAGGTAAAATTTAATCGCCCGTTGTAATGGATGTATCAAGGATGTATTGCATCCATGGTATGATTTTCAGTGGTACATATTCAGTGATTTTTTGAATATAAAAATGTGTGAAGCAGTTGCTAATACTCATCTCCCTGTTTCTCACATTTTCAACATTAAGTGTATACTTCTTTTGTTTTACTTCTGCATTGTAATTTCTTTTCAGTGTCCTTACAAAGCTAGTCGAAAAGAACATTTGGATCGACATACTAGTAATGTCCATGGCTGCCATCGTCCTTTCCTGTGTCATCATTGTGGTAAAGCATTTAAAAGGCCGGATGCATTGAAGCAACATTCAGCGGTGCATCTGAATCATCCTCCTTTCACATGTCCTACATGTGATAAAGGATGTCGATCTCGAGCACATCTCAAACAACATTTGGTATGTGAATCTCTTACTTTTTCTGCTAATGCAACTTAAAAAAATACTTCACGACTACATAGTAGTTCATTTCAAGTCTGCAAGGAGGAGGATTTAACTTACCCGCCCCACTGTATTAGTCGACAAAGCAAACCATAGACCTGTTGGTAACATGAACTAACTTGGTTACCAGGTACAGTCAACTTTCACTTCAGTGTTGCGCACAATATTACCCCGCTGTTCCATTGCTGATATGTATAAATTTGTTATTAAGCTTTAATTTCTGTGATATTATGAACAATACAAAGAAATACCAACTTTACAAAAACTTCATGGTTTTTGTCATACAGAACTTGACTTCTATATGAGTAAGGGAACAGATAAAACTGTTCTATCTGTAGAGTTTGCTTTTAAAAGTGCCAGAATGAAAGAGACACCATGTGCAAATGAGACAGCATAGTTTAAAATATTAGATTTTCTGAAGGAAAAAGAAAAGCAGCATCAGAAGTAAAGCAGCCGCTAGAAATGCTTTCTCAAAGCTTTGCCACGAAGTACAGCTATCAGCTACCTGAACTGCCCACCCATAAGCATCCCCTGTCAAAAACCTCTCACAAATGACATTTCCTCTTTGCCATTCCACATTTCAGGCAAATCATTAAATTTCCTAATGAAATCCAGTGGATGCACTTTCCCATATGGTTCAAAATTATTAAATTTCTTACAACTAACAAATGAAGGACTGTTTGGGACACTACGTACTCTATGCTTTAGATTTTGTACCTTTTCCATCTTTTTCTCCATTTCAGCCAATTTTGAATGTACATTTTTATTTACTTTTACCATTTTTTCCTCTACCAATACTGCTCACTTGGTTTCTACCTCCGTTTCTAAATCATTTTTAACCTGATCGATTTGGTTCTCAAGTTTAACCCTGTTTTCAGCATAAAAGTTCCTGGCAGCTTTGACTTCGTCTTTACACTGTTATTCACTTGTCTCCTGCTGCTGCTGTTGCTGCAGTTGTCATCTCCATTCATTGTCTGCACTGCTGCGTTAAAATTCTCCCGGTGAGATGTCTTGTTTATCTCGGTCGGATATGTCCACGAAAGATATGTCCACCTGCTTGCTGATTGGCTGCTCCTGTACTGTGTGGCTGCTTCCATAGAACCCGCTCACTGATTGGCTGCTGTCCTACTGTAGCCTTGAAACCCATGTGCTGATTGGCTGTTACATCTCCTTCATTAAAATCACTGTACTGTAAACCGCTCTTGGTTTCACTGTCAATAAATGATGTAGCCGACAGGTGCACAGTTGCATTTCACAGTTCTTTACTTTCACTGTTCACGACACCCCCATTATACACAGTTAATATGGCCAGTCCAGTACTGGTTAACTTTGATAAGACTCATTAATAGTTTGCAGGCATATGTCATCATACAGCTACAATAGTTTACTGTTGTATATGTATGAGCAGCAAAAACCTAACCACACAGTTCTTGCAGAATAATATGGTACGTATTGAACAGACACTGTCATTGTTTTAACACACGGCCTATTTGTCTTACACTTATTTCACAGTTAAGTTGATGCATTGTTGTTGACCTAATCAGCACAGGTTTCTCGTCTGAAAATCGGCTGTGGACTGACTGTCTTGGGATCAAAAATCGGGCCTTTATATGTCATCACAATAATAGGTACTAAAACTATACATTGTTTGATGTTTAATTTACAGAAATTACAAGTAAAATGTAACTCATTAAATTAAATGAATACATCGAAGAATTGGTTCTTTTTAACACGAAGGTTAAGCCGAATTATTTGTTTAAACATATATAATCGTACAAACAATACTTGGGACAAAACTTGTAATTACTTTGGAATTAATTAAGAGCTGACTTTGCTAACATGTTTTTGAATAGAGCCAAATAAATACTATAAGAATCCTAGTGATTCTTTTTCCTAATGTTCATAATTATTACAGAATTTATATTTGCTGTAAGTCAACAATAGAATTTAAGTCATGGAACAATTACTGATTTCACCCTTTAATAAAAGATATTAACTAGGAATAGTCAAAATAAATCGGGAAATTAATTACATACACACAACTAAGCACAAAATTAGATCTGGTGCTATATTTTTTAAAACTGAGGGCCAACCTTTCCCTTTTATGAAAATGCAGATTATACTCACGTATGTTAGTGATAATTAGTCAAAAATGAAAAAATGAATTTAAGGAGGCAGATGGCAAAACAAGAGAGGAAGTATAAAGATCCCAGCTAGCTTCGTCACAGAATCAGTAAATGGATTTAAGCCCTCTGTCCAGACACTGTGTGACCATAATGGCATTGAAACAGAGAATTATGCAGAAAAGACTGAAATACTAAACATATTTTTCCAAAACTGTTTCACAGAGGAAGATTTCTCTGTAGTACCTCCTCTAAATAATCGGACTAATGAAAAATGATAGATATTGAAGTAAGTGACGATGGGATAGAAAAGCTTTTGAAGTCACTCACCAGAGGAAAGATCTCTGGATTTGTACTAATATGATTCTACATAGAATATGCGAAAGAATGGTCCTCTTCTAGCACCAGTGTACTGTAGGCCTCTGGAGGACACATCGTTCCCAGTGACTGGAAAAAAAATACAGGTCATTCTCATTTTCAGGAAGGGTCGTCAAACAGACACACGAGACTATAGACCTATATCTTTGGCATCGGCATATTGTAGCATTTTGGAACACGTTTTATGCTCACTTATTACAATATTTCTGGAACTGAAAATCTCCTCTGTAGGAATCAACATGGGTTCTGATCGTTTGGAATCCAGCGTACGCTGTTCATCAAAAAGATCCAGAAAGCAGTAGATACAGTTATACAGGAGATGCTTTGTTCCTTGATTTCTAGAAGGCTTTCGATGCAGTGCTGCATTGCCACCTCATAAACAAAATTTGAGCATGGAGAGAAGTCTTCAGACATAAAAGTAACTTGAGTGTATCCCAAGGGAGTCTGCTTTTTATGGATGAGACTGTTGTATACAGAGAAATCACAACACTAGAAAATTGTAGCAAAATGCGAGAAGGCCTGCAGAGAATTGCTCGGCACAGGGAGTGACAATTGGCCCTCAATATAAACAAATGTAATGTATTGCATATACATAGACAGAAAGGCCCATTATTGTATGATTATTCAATTGCAGAACAACCACCAGAAGTACTTACTTTTTTAAAATATGTGGGAGTATATGTACAGAGTGACCACATAAAACTAGTCACAGGTAAGCCAGATTCCAGACTGAGATTCTTTGGAAGAATCCCCAGGAAATGTAGTCCATCAGCAAAGGAGGTAGCTTACAGAACCCTCATTTGATCAATACTTAAATATTGCTCATCAGTCTGGGATCCGTACCAGATAGGATTGATAGAGCAAATAGAAAAGATCCAAAGAAAAGCAGAGAGTTTCATTACAGGTTCATTTAGTAAGCACGAAAGCATGACAGAGATGCTCAGTGAACTCCAGTGGCAGATGCTGCAAGAGAAGTGTTCTGCATCACAAATTGGTTTAATGTTAAAGCTCTTAGAGTGTACATTCCTAGAAATATGAACCAATGTACTGTTTCCTCCTGTGTGTATCTTGTGAAAAGACCATGAAGATAAAACTAGATATTTGAGCCCACACAGAGGCATACCAGCAAATGTTTTTCCTGCAAACCATTCATAACTGGAACAGGAAAAGAGGGAAGTGACAGTGTGCACAAAGTACCCTCTGCCACACACTGCAAGGTGGCTTTCTGAGTATAATGTGATGTCAACACATTGATTTCCTTGTTTTCAATATTTCCAGTGATACTGAGTGGAACAAATGCTGAACTAGCTGATGATCGTATGTATCACATTTTTATTAAAATGTTTTTATTCAGTAATAATATTCCTTATGATTATTGTCAATTATCATCGTACTGACAAATAACTTTTACCTTTTCATACCTTTTCAGTCTGTGCACTCAGCTCGAAGACTGTTTCTGTGTGAGCTCTGTGGAGCTTCGTTCAAGACTCGTGCTGTTCAGCGAAAACATATTCTCACGATTCATCATCATCCAAAAGCTTATTCATGCATGAATTGTTCCCGAAGGTTCAACACAAAGTATGCATTAAGACGCCACATGAAACAACATTTGTAAGTACCGTTTGATTAGATTTTTAGATTAGATTTACTTTCATTCCAATTGATCCATAGTGAGGAGGTCCTCCAGGATGTAGAACATGTCGGAAAAACAATAATACATGACAGATATTTATAACTGAAACAAATAAGTTAATGTACCCAAGTGGAATGATCGTCTTTTTTTTTTAATTAACACTATATAAAAGAATCATTTTACAAACACTAATGCACTGAATTTAAAATAAATTTTTCTTTATTTATAAGGTAATAATGCGCGCGCGCGCGCGCGCGCGCGCACACACACACACACACACACACTTATTTACAATGAACATGAACACATTACTGCACTGAAATTGTGCAGAAGTTATATTGTACGAAGGGTTTATTTCAATAGTGGTATAAGCCCATTTTTGTTCATTTTGAGATACTGAGTCCTAAAGTAAAATGAGCACTGAAAAAGCTGCAGTTGAGATACCAGAAATATTCAAGCATATGGCTTCTTGCTTGAGATGAACCTTTCTTTCTTTTTGTTTGGTTCATTAAGTTCAGAAGCATTATAGGAAGAAAGGCAGATGTAATGGACTTGTACCACTATTGAAATAAGCCCTACACACACACACACACACACACAAATCAGTTGGTTCTACTGAGAAATTCATCAATGGAGTAGAAGGAGTTGGCCACCAATAAATCCTTAAGGCTTCTCTTAAACTGAATTTCATTGGTTGTTAAGCTGTTTATGGCTGCTGGCAAGTTATTGAAAATGTGTGTTCCTGAATAATGCACACCTTTTTGTACAAGAGTAAGTGACTTGTGAAGATTACTTATTTTTAGTGTTGATTCCATGAATTGTGCTGTTGGTTTGAAAAAGTGATCTATTTTTAATGACAAATTTCATTAAGGAATAAAATACTGGGAAACAGTAGTTAGTATCCCTAGTTCCCTAAACAGGCTTCTGCAGTATGCTCTTGAGTTGACACCACATATAATTCTTAGTGCACGTTTTTGTGCCTGGAAAACTTTAGGTTGGTTTGATGAATTACCCCAAAAAATAATCCCATATGACATTATGGAATAAAAGTAAGCATAGTATGCCAGCTCTTTCATTTTTATATCCCCTATGTCTGGCACAATTCGCATTGCAAATAGAGATTTGGTAAGACGTTTCAGCAGTTCTGTGGTGTGCTCCTCCCAGCTGAATTTATTATCAAGCTGTAATCCCAAGAATTTAACACTGTCCACTTCTTTTCTCTGGTTGTCATCGTATGTTAGGCATATACTCATGGGACACCCCTTACAAGTTCTGAACTGCATGTAGTGTGTTTTTTCAAAGTTTAGTGACAAAGTACTGGCTAGGAACCAGTGATTAATGTCCACAAATATTTTATTAGCTGATCTTTCTAAGACTACACTTGATTTTCTATTTATTGCAATGTTTGTATCATCAGCAAACAAAACGAACTTGGCATCTGGTAATGTTACTGATGAAAGGTCATTGACATACACACGAAAAAGTAAGGGCCCTAAAATGGAACCTTGTGGGATCCCCACATTTAGTTCCCAGTTGGATGATGCCTGATAGCTTAATACATGTCTCTTTCCTAATTACACCCTTTGTTTCCTGCCAGAGATATAAGATTTGAACCATTTTGTAGCATTTCCTGTCACACCATAATATTCTAATTTACTTAAAAGGATATTGTGATTTACACAGTCAAATGCCTTTGACAGATCACAAAAGATACCAGTTACCTGCAATTTTTGTCTTATGAATTAAGCACATTTTCACTGTAAGTGTGGATAGCCCTTCTCAGTATCAGAACCCTTTAGAAATCCGAACTGCGACTTTCACAGTATGTTATTTGAGATAAGATGGCTATAAAGCCAACTGTACATTACTTTTTCTAAAATTTTTGAGAATGCTGGCAAGAGTGAAATTGGATGGAAATTTTATGCTATTTCTTTATCTCCCTTCTTAAACAGTGGCTTAACTTCAGCGTACTTCAACCATTCAGGAAATATTCCACTGATATAAATTTTGTAATATTACATATCACAGTTTTAAATATAGTCTTTAGTTGTTTGTTCAAGATTGCTTAATGGAACACTTTTGGTTGAAACTTCTAGTTCCCAACAAGTAATGAGCCTCCGGAGAGCCCAATGTCTTAGGGAATATGCCATTGAAAGAGAGCTACACAACACATTGTGTCACGTAGAAATCTTGTAGATATTACCAAAGGAGATTTGAAAGATGAATGAGCTCCAGAGGGTATTGTTGATATGCAATATATTATGAAAAGGTTGAATGGGAATCTTGTAAAATCTGAATCCTTTATCCTTACCTTCAATAGCACGAAATTCTTGGAGCATATCAAGGTAGGTTTTCTCTTGCTTAAAAATGTCGCCCTATGTCCCCAACCCAATGTGCTGTTTTCAATGCCAGCACTTTGGGTACACCACTTTAGGGTGTAAAGGAGAAGCCACTTGTGGCAAATGGGTTAAGGACACCCATGAATGTCTCATTTGTTCATCTCCTTTAAAGTGTGTCTATTGTTCTGCAGATCACCCTGTTGTCTAGAGTAGTGACTGTGGTGTCTGCCGTGAAGACAGGAAGATAATGGAGCTTAAACAATGAAGTGCATCCCATATAGTGAGGCCAAAAAGATCTGTGAGGCTTGCAGCCTCCCACTTTCACTACATCTTTTGCACCTGCTTTTAAAAAGCCTATTGCAACAGCCAGTGCCTCTACACAAAAGGAGGTTGCTAGTGTCAGCTCTACCATCTGCCTTTGTCAGTGCACATGTAAAGTTGGTGTCTTTCAGAGTCCATAGGCATGCCCCCTCCCCTCGAGAACCTCACAAAAAAAGCATAATAGCCAATGTTGCAGAGTTCCTGGCACCTTCAAAGATAGAGTCTGTCTGGTAAACAGTCCAGTACTGCCACTACCACCATTGTGGTAGGTCCTAGAAAACCTCCCAGACAAAAGTAAAAAAAGAAGAAAAAATAGCAAACGGGAAGCTTTCTCTGCAGGTGAAAACAATTTCTACTGCTTTCAAAGTCAATGGAATGTTGAGTCTGTCCAGAGCGATCATCTTGCCCAAGACTGAAACTGCACCCATCGCTGGCACCCCACCCCAGTGGATCACCTCCGTGATAGTGGCTCCTATATTACATTGGAAGTGAATGGGTTCAGGACTCATGTGGAGGAACTGAAACTCCTAGCACAGCCACACCCCTTGTTGTTGTGTTTACAGGAAACACATTTTAAAGTTATTGATGCCCCTGTGCTGCGGGGCTATACTCTTCACCACAAGGATGACCTGACTGCCAAAGGAGCCATTGGAGGGACTGTTGTGTTTGTCAATGATGCGCACCACTCCTCTGTTCTCTCCGTGGTTACTGACCTACAAGCAGCAGTCTTTGAAGTTCACACGGATGAGAAGATCACTGTCTGCTCAATGTATTTATCCCAAAAAATACTTTAGACTCTGTGGCTCTCACAGGCCTTATAGAGCAACTCCACCTCATTTCTCATACTGGCAGACTTCAGTGCTCACAATGCATTATAGGGCTCAAATTCTATTTGCTCTAGGAGTCAATTTTTGGAGTCTCATGATGTCTCAGGAGCAGTGCACTTTCATCACAAGCAATCCCACTCATTTCTCAGCTGCTGCCAGATCGCCCTCAACTATCGACCTCTCTTTCTTCTCTCCAGCCCTCACAGACTATGCTCAGTGGAAAGCAACTGTTGGCTTTCATTCCAGTGACCACTGTTGATGTGGATACACCTACCAGCTGCCGGGATGGTTCCTTTAAAAGGGCACGGCCGATTTCCTTCCCAATCCTTCCCTCACCCGAGCTTGCGCTCCGTCTCTAATGACCTCGTTGTCGACGGGACGTTAAACACTAACCACCACCACCACCACCTACCAGCTGGAGCATTACTAGAAGGGAAGCTGCTAAAGTGGAGGATCAGTACAGCTAACTGGATGCATTCAGGCAGCTTGCTGTATTTGAACACTGAGGCAGCTTCCAGGAGAGGGTGGGTCACATCACTTGAGTGATCCACCATGCCACATACTTGTCTTCTGGCTGGTTTGATTCCTCTCTTGTGTCAGCCTGTTCATCTCAGAGAAGCACTTGCAACCTATGTCCTCAGTTATCTCCTGGCTGTATTCCAGTCTCTGTCTTCATCTACAGTTTTTACCCTCTGCAGCTCCCTCTACCACCATGGAAGTTATTCCATGATGTCTTAACAGATGTTCTATCATCAGGTTCCTTCTAATTGTCAGTGTTTTCTAATTATTCTTTTCTAATTCTGTGGAGAACCTCCTCATTCCTTACCTTATCAGTCCACCTAATTTTCAACATTCTTCTGTAGCATGCTTCGATTCTCTTCTGTTACAATTTTTCCCACAGTCCATGATTCACTACCATACAATGCTGCACTCCAAATGTACATTCTCAGAAATTTCCTCCTCAAATTAAGACCTATGTTTTATACTAGTAGACTTCTCTTGGCCAGGAATGCCCTGTTTGCCTGTGCTAGTCTGCTTTTTATGTCCTCTTTCCCTTTCCGTCATGGGTTATTTTGCTGCCTAGATAGCAGAATTCCTTACCTTCATCTACTTCATGCTCACCAGAGATGACTTATCCACATCAAAAATTTCAGGACACCTTAGGAGACCCCTGTACCATAGTGACTGATAAGTGCCAATCAGCAATCCGGGTCAGGCATGCAGCACTGTTATGGGTTACATGCTGCCCAACAGCAGACAGCCTCACAACCTTTCAAGTCACAAGAGCCAGGCTCAACAGGTAATTAAAGAGAGCAACAAAGGGTTATGGTAATCGTTCCTGGACACTATCAGCTGTTCCACATGTTATAAAAAGTGTGGAGAGCCATCAGAAGGATTTCCAGCAAATGCAGTCATTTACCAAAAGCAGCATTGCTAAAACATGGGTGTCTTCAAACAACACGCGGAGACATCACTCAGGTGATGGCAGGCCATTTTCTGACTACTGCAAATGCCAACCATGTAACCATAGAGGGGTGCCAGGTGGACTTCAGATCCAAAAATCATGAGTCTTATAAGTGTCCTTTCTCTCTGTGGGAACTGGATTTAGCTCTGTATGAGGCTCATGATATTGCACCCAGTCATGACCAAGCCCAGCACAGCATGCTTCGACATTTGCGAGCAGCATCAAAGCAAATCCTCCTCGAAAGTTTTAGTTTAATATGGCAGGCAGGCCACTTTTGCAACCCGTGGAGAGAGGCAATTTTGCTACCTCTCCTCAAACCAGGTAAGAGCCAAACATGTCCTAGTAGTTACCAGAGCATCTCCTTAATGAAAGGAAGACCCTGGAGCAAATGGTTAACCATCTGCTAGTCTGGATTTTAGAGACTATGCAACTCCTTTACTGCACTCAGTGTGGATCAGGAGATTTCAATCCACTGTCAACAACTTGACCCTACTTAGCATTTACATAACCGTCACTGTATCAGTATATTCTTTGACATCAGTAAGGTGTACTACATTACTTGGAGACACACTATTGTATAGCATCTCCACCATTGGGGTTTGAATGGCCACCTATCCATCTTTATATAGTTTTTCCTGCCTCGGTGCTTGTTTAGGTTCTGAGTTATTAATGTGCTGTTGGATCATCTGAAGCAGGAGAATGGTGTTCCTCAGGACAGTGTTTTTAAAGTTACCCTCTTTGACATAGCTGTGAACATTATCACATCTGTTCTAACAATACTCCTTACGTGTTGATGATTTTGCAATTTTCTGTTTCTCCTCCAGTGTTGCAACAGTGACTCATCAATTGTGACTTACAGTGCAGAGGTTAGAGCAGTGGGCTACAAAGATGGGTTTTTAGTTTTCTGCAGATAGTGTGTGTGTGTTCATTTTAACCATTCGTGTCGTATTTTAATTTACCTAACTTGCATGTATGGAACGCCATTCTGTATTTTAAAGACTTAGTGAAATTTCTAGGCCTCATTGTTGACTCCAAACTATTGTGTTTACCACACCTGAGAGACCTAAAAGCCAGAACCCAGAAGGCACTGAACATCTTAAAGTGCCTTAGCCACAGGTCTTGGGGAGTGAACTGGAAGTGTCCATTCCAGTTTTGTAAGGTCTTACTGTGATTGTGGCTAGACTATGAGTGCACAGTCTATGGATCAGCGAGGTCTTCTTATCTGAAGATCATTGGCACTATCCACCACAAGGGGATTAGGCTGGCCATGGGTGCTTAGAGAACCAGCCCATACCTACACTCTGTGCTGAGGCTTGGGAACCATCACCCACCATCTAGTGGCAGCTGCTTATGGTGCAGCAGGCGTGTAAGTTATTCGCTGCTCCAAATTCGCCTGCATACTGTACTGTTGCTCATCCATCTCTGGAATGCCTTTTCTCCTTGCTGAAGTCATGTACCCACAGGCAGTGTGTGTGTTGGAGTCACTTGGTGTGGAGTAAGTACAACTCCAAATCCAGGGTTTTAACTACTTGCCACCCTGATTACTGCAGAGTCCCAGAGTAGATTTAGATTTAGTGCAGTGCAAGGGAGTTTGCACTCATATATATGTTTTCAATAATTGATTTTATGACATTTTATTGAGCTCCTTAACTCTGTAGCTTTATTTACAGATGGATCTGAACAGGGGGACTCCTTTAGTTGCTCTGTTGTTTTCCTTGATCTTGTCCTCAAGCTCCAACTCCTCGAGACTTTACTATCTTTGATGCAGAATAATATGTGATTTGCAGGCACTGGCATAGATGAGACGTTTCGAATGCTAAATTCCACATCTTTTCCAATTCCATGAGTACCCTTCAGTCTCTTAATGCTTGTACCCAGCAGATAAAGTAGCCAAGAACATCCAAGACACTGCTTTCCACATACAACAGTTGGGGAAGGAGGTCCTTTATTCTGGGTACCAGGGCACCTGATATAACAGGGAACAAAAAGGCAGATGTTGCAGAATGATCAGCCAGCCACTTATCCCTGTGCTCTGTTTTAGTTTTCCTCTTGCCGTACTTAGATTTCCTTAGAGATTTCAGAACATCTGAACAATTTTCACACTTTCTTCCATGATGTGAGCTAGTGTGACTACATGGGTGATCATAGGTAAGACTGCTTTTTATCTCTTTTCTCCCATTTTCATTTCTGCTAATTTCATATGGACACTGATAACCTCATCGTTGTTCCCCCTCCACATACGTGGTATTTCTTCCAAATTACAAAGACTCCCATCATGACATTGGGCCCTGTGAAATCATCTTATTCATGGACAGTCATTCTTTGTCATATATAATATTGTGACTGAAGATGTAAGTAATTAACTTTCTATGTTAATTGGTGCATAAATAAATCTTTTATACTTTTGACATACCAGTGGTTGGATCCAGTCATGCAACTGTTTATTGTAAAGAAGTTATGTTCTCAACACTATCAAGGGGAACCATCTAAGTTGCTTGTATCCTACTCCCATGGGAGTATTGCTACCCATCAAACACATTTCATTCCCATCCCCTCACCTATCAACCACTCACAGTGTAAAAGCCTTGCTTTGCTGATTTAATCATCTTCTCTCATATCCAGAAACCTCCTTCATGTCTTATAAAATGCATTGTTCTTAACCACCCCCCTTGACTCCTAACATTATGGCAACTTATTCTTTAAAATCAAAACTTAGGTTTAATCATGCTACACTTATGAAGGGTCTGCTTTCCTTTGCTCATCCCCATGTGTAGAAGCATTTCTCCTCCACCCACTTTTCTGATCACAGTCAATCCAAAGCACAAATTCAACCTTGTCTTCTTTAGTTTTCAATATCTCTCAAACTATAATAAACCATCTCTTCCATCCAGACACTCTTTGGTAGCCTTGTAAGAATTCCTCACATTTAACTTGGTTTCTTTCCCCAAAATCCATTCCCAGTGAATCCAAATCACAACTGTTAACAAACAGTTGTACATGACCTGAAGCTAATCATTCTTCCCAATGGCAGGAGCTACTCCGCTGCAGTCATGAAAGGCGGTGATTACATGTCTGAGAGCCTACGAGAGCTTTCCAACACCTTTGCGTATAGATCTTATCTCTGTGATTGCAGATGACAAATTAAACCAGGTACTGTTCACTATGATCCCATACCAAAGTCTTGTATGGCATCTAACAATTCCAGGAAATATTGGCCTCTTCATGCAGGTTCGAGGTTAGAATAGGCCCAATGTATTCCTCACTGTCGTAAGAGGTGATTGAAAGGAGTCTCCTACTTTTCGGCCTTCAGTATTACTGTCACCTTTTAGGATTTGACCTCCACAATTCCAAAATTTTTTAGAAGTGCAGGCCATTTGGAGAAGGACCCATATGTGGTGCATCATGTATCCATCGGGCGCGGAGACCTTCCGCAGCTATTATTGTCATGGCTCTTCTACTCCACCTGTAATCCAGCTATTTGCTATTTGAGTGAGGACACCTTACAGGGTGCATCATCTACATCCTTTGTCCACTGTCCTCATCTGCACCCATGATGATGATGGAGCTCTTCACACACGATGGCCACTGTGGTAGCCAGTCCTTCATAGAGGGGTCATCATGTACCCTCATGGATGTAGCCCGTGACAACACTGAAATTGCACTGCTGATGCCTGAGATGCAAACTCCCCAAATATGCCAAGGAGCAGATACCCGTGTTCTTGGGGCATCAGGACTCCCAGCAACTGCCATCACACCAGGTGACCTTTGCTGTGGCTGATTGGGTGGCATTAGCGTGGATGATCTGCAATGAAGTGAAGTGGATGAAGTTGTCTGATGCTGGTGGTCGAATTGCTCCAGCAGCCTCTAAATCATTCCCTTCCCTGGCAACATTGTGGGAGGAACTTAGGGCTAAAGATCAAGGAGAAGCATATTCTCCTCAGTACTTAGTTTGTGCATGGTCTGATGGGGAATTCTTGTTGACAACAAAGCCCGTTTTTCTTTTTGGGAACTTAAAGAACAAATTTGGAGAAATGGTGGGAATATCCAAAATGCGGAACAGGTCAGTCCTTATAAAAACGGCATCCCTTGCCCAGTCATGTGCATTACTTGCCTGTGCCAAGCTGGCTGATGTCCTGGTCTCAATTGCCCCCCCCCCCCCCCCATAAGAGCTTAAACGTAGTCCAGGGAATTATATTCCATAGAGATCTCCTCTTGCAGTCCGATGACAAGTTGTGTCCCAACCTCCTGTGACAAAGTGTACACTTTATCAGGTGTATGTATAGGAGACCTAAGGACAACAGGGTTGCTACCAGTGCCTTCATCTTGGCCTTTGAGGGTGATATGTTGCCTGAAAAGATCAAGTTGATGGTCTGCTGGTGTGATGTCAAACCCTGTGTTCCTTTCCCTATACAGTGCTTCAAATGCTAGAAATTTGGACACATGTCCTCTCGATGTAATGCCAGCCTCACATGTCAGGAATGCGGACATCTGTCACACAAGAACATTCCTTGTGCCCTCCTCCCATTTGTGTCAACTGCTGAGAGCACTATTCCTTCTGTTCGCCAGACTGCACTGTTTATCAGAAAGAGAGGAAGATAATGGAATATAAGACTCTGGATAGGCTGACCTACACGGAGACAAAAAGGAAATGCAAACTTCTCAACGCGGTACACAAGATTTCCTCATATGCTACAGCTATGGCATCACCACCCTTTATGAAAACGGCATCCCTAACAGCTTTGCCTCTTAAAGTGGACCTCTAGGGCCGGCAGACCTTGATGGTTCAGGACACTCATCTTCCCATTGCTCCCCTAACATCTACTTTGGTAGCAATGACCCCCCAGCCATCAGTGACATTGGTCCCCACCCCTTGGCCGTAGAAGTAACAGTAACAGCCTCCTCCAGCTCCTCTTGCAATAAAGGGGTCTATTGGGACATTACCTTCCAAGGCTTGTACTGCTGTGAAGCCAGACACCAGCCAGTGACTGACAGAGCCACAAGGTGCTGGTCATAGGGCCTTGCAATCATCATCGGTTCCTGAGGCATACTTAGGTAAGCCCTCCCAACCGAAGAAACCAAAAGAGAAGTTAGAGGTTAGAAAGAAGAAAACCATGAAGAAAAAAGAGACCCCAGTGGCTCCCACACCACTGCTTCCTGCAAGTTCCCATTCTGAAGATGAGGTGGAGATCTTAGTGTCCTCCGAGGACCTAGTTCTCACCGGTGCCTTGTAACCAATGTACACAGAGACCACAAGCCCTCAACAGGTGTATGCAGGCGACCCTGAGACATAAACTGCCTCCTTGGTCCCATCATGCCTTCCCAGGCAACAGAAAGCATCATTCTCCTGTGAAACTGCGGCAGTTTTATCCCCCACCTGGCTGAGCTATGACAACTCTTAAGCATTACACCTGCTTTTCGTGTTGCCCTTCAGGAAATCTGGTTTCCAGCAATGTGGAACACCCGCCCCCCCCCCCCCCCCCCACCCCCCACCCCCCCACCCCCACTCTTCGTGGCTATTTGGGGTATTAAAAATCGCAATGACTGTAACAGGATGTCAGGTGGAGTATGTATAAATGTCCTTACCTCTGTCTATATCAAACCCGTGCCACTTCAAACACCTTTAAAAGCTGTGGCTGTCAGGGTGTTGACAACACAGGAAATTACCATCTGCAACTTCTGTCTTCCTCCAGATGGTGAAGTCCCACAACATGTATTGGCTACTATAATTTCTTAACTCGCTCCACCTTTTCTAGTTCTGGGTGATTTTCAACAACCGTAACCCTTTGTGGGGTGGATCTAAGATTACTGGCTGTGGTAAAGATGTGGAAAGCCACTAGCTCAACTTGACCTTTGCCTCCCAAATACAGGTGGCCCCACTGATTTCTGTGTGGCACAGGGCAAATACTCAGCCACTGAGTTCTCGGTTTGCAGTTGTGGCCTTCTATCGTCTATCCACTGGAGACCTCATGATGACTTGTGTGGTAGTCACCACTTTGCACTCTTCCTGTCCCTCCCGGGCATTCCTCACGTGGGCACTTGCCCAGGTGGGCTCTTACCAAGGCTGACTGGGATGCTTTCATGTCTGCTACCTCTGTTGGATCTCCATCGCTTGGTAACATCAGTGTGATGATCCAGAATGTTACTACCACCACTGTTTCTGTGGCTGAATTGCTTGGCTATTCCTTGTTCCTCAGGTTGTCCCCAGTGGAAGACAGTGCCTTGGTGGTTGCTGGAAATTGCTGCAGGCATTAGGGATCGGAAGTGGGCACTACGGTGTCGTAAGCAGCACCCATCAATGGAGCAACTCATTGCCTTCAAACGGCTGCATGCCCAGACCTGTCAACTAATCAAAAGATAGAAGCAGGAATGCTGGGAATGGTATGTCCCCAACATTGGAACACGAACTTGTCCTTCCCAGGTTTGGACTAAGCTCAGACACCTTTACAGCTATCAGATCTTTGGAGTTATACCTGGGATTTCCACACATGGAGCTGTATACACCGACCCAGATGCAATCACAGAGTGTTTTGCCAAGCATTATGCTCAAACCTCTGCATCTGAGAATTACCACCCTGCCTTTTGTACCCTAAAACAGCAGGTAGAACGACAACACCTATCTTTTACTACATGCCACACTTAGTCTTATAATGCTCCATTCAGTGAGTGATTTCTCAGTGCCCTTGCATATTTCCCTGACACAACCCTTGGACCAGACCACATCCATCTCCAAATGTAGTTAAACATCTGTCAGTGCATTATCAGTGCCACCTCTTCGACCACACCCGAAGCGATATTGAATTCCTATTGCAGTAGCGAGAAAGTATCATTATTCCAGCGCCAAAACAGTAAAAGCCCATTAGATATGGATTGCTATCGTCCTACTAGCCTCACCAATGTTCTGTGCAAGCTGCTCAAATGTATCGTGAGCTGGCAGTTTGTGTTGGCTCCTGAGTCTCGTGGTCTTCTGGTTCCATCCCAGGGCAGTTTTCGCCAAGGTCGCTCCACTATTGACAACTTGGTATATCTGGAGTCTGCCATCATTACCTTATTGCCGACTTTTCCACCTGCTGACGAAAGCCTGTGACACCACTTGATGATGCCACATCCTCACTACATTGCACGGGTGGGGTATCCCGGGTCAGCTGCCGATTTTTACACGAAACTTTTTGTCACTCCGCACCTTCAGAGTTCGAGTCAGTGATTCATACAGTTCCACTTGTATCCAAAAGAATGGGATTCTGCAGAGCTCTGTACTTAGTGTCCCACTCTTTTTTTGTGGACATTAATGGTCTAGCAGCAGCTGTGGGGTCCTGCCGACTTTTGTGTTTTCCTTTGCTCATCTACTATTGGTGTGGCTGAACATCGACTGCAGGGAGGCATACGAAAGGCGCAGACATGGGCCCTTACCGGCGGCTTTCAGTTTTCAGCCGCCAAGACTTGGGTCATGCACTTCTATCGGTGTCATAAAGCTCACCCGCACCCACAACTTTATCTTGATGACCATCTCCTTAACCTAGTGGACTCTTATCACTTTTTAGGACTGGTTTTCGACACCCAGTTGGCTTCCCCATCTTTGTCGGCATAAGCAAAAGTTGTGGTAGCACCTTAACATTCTTCAATGCCTGAGTCACACCAACTGGGATGCAGGTCGCCCTACTCTGTTGCAGCTGTATAAAACCCTTGTACAGTTCCGCCATGACTATAGCATATAGTTCAGCGTCGCTCTCAACATTGCAGATACTAGACCCTATACATCATTGTAGAGTTTGACTTGTGATGGTAGCTTTCCGTACGAGCCCAGTGAACAGCCAACTGAGATCCCTCCATTGCTGATCAGTCAATGACAACTGCTCACCAGTTATACCGCACTTATTCACAGCTCGCCTAACCATCCAAGTTACCACCTCCTTTTCCCTGACATAACGATCCACATCCCGAAATGCCAACCCAGATCAGGGATTACAGTTGCAGTATGTATCCAATCCCTTCTCACTGAACTCGAGTCTTTCCCTCTGCCACCTCTCCTCCAGGTCCACTCATTTACACCTCCATGGTGTATACCTTGACAACAGCTTCGTCTGGACCAATAACAAATCCCAAAAGAGTCAGTACACCCTGCAACCCTCCATCACTTGTGTCTCTCTGTTCTTGATGTGCCCCAGGATTCACTGGTAGTTTACATTGATGGCTCAATACTTGATGGTCATGTTGGGTTTGCTTATGTTCATGGAGGACCTGCTGCACAGTGCTTATTGCCAGATGACTGCATTGTTTTCACTGCAGAGCTGATAGTTATCCCTGGTGCTCTTGAGCATATCCGATCAAGTGCCGGCGAGTCCTTCCTTATTTATGATGATTCCTTGAGCGCCTTACAAGCTCTCTTACCAGTGCTATCCGTGCCGTCCTTTGGTAATGACCATCCAAGAGTCCGTATACATCCTCAAACAATGTGGACGGTCAGTGGTCTTCATATGGACCCCGGGACTCGTCAGAATCCCGGGAAATGAACTTGCTGACAGGCTACCCAAAGAGGCTACTTGTACACTGCAAGTTTTTTGGGTTCTGGAATACAGAATGGCACTTGCTGACTTTGCTGAATAAGTTACATATGGTAAAGGAGACAGTGACTGTGTCGAGGCCCCTCATGCGAGTCTCGTGTAAGGACTCCATTGTCCTTTGTCGGCTCTGCATCAGCCTATTTAGCTGACTCATGTTCAACTCCTATGTCACAAGGACCCACATCAGTGTTGCTGTGGACTGTACAGTTTCAGACAAGGTCCTCCAACTTATTGTTCAGCCCTGCAGTTAACATTTTGTTGATCAGTTCGCCTGTCAGTACGATGCAGAAGCACGCTACAGCCACCTGAACACCTTCCTTCAGGAGACAGGAATTAACTGAATGGAATGACCTGCATATATGATGACGTGCCCATGGTTGAGCATGCTTGGCACCAGTTGAAACTTGCAATGTGCTGTTGCAAGAATTCTTGTCACACAATGGGTGACCTCAGTTCAGTCACCGAACAGTGGGTTAGGCTTGAACAGCAATGTCTCTGATATCTTCTGGGCAGCATACCAAAGAGGATCCAAACAACTTACAATGCAAAGAGGGGAGGAACATGGTACTGAATGTTACCCAGCAGTAGATTTTGATTTTAAAGGTGTGCAAGGATGTGCACTTTCAAACAGACTGCCTTTATTTTGGTTGTTGTTTTGTTTTTATTTAACAGTAAAATTATGTTTTTAGTTTCATAATGCTTATCCTTCCAGCCACTGCTTCCTCTGGATCTAAATCAAACACAAATTTGTTGGTCTGCAGATGAGTAAAACTATTTTTGAGCATTTTGCATAGAAGAAGATTATAAATATATTTTCATACTACTTCACATCAGTAAAAAACCATAAGCCACGTCTAATATAAGGGGCGTTCAAAAAGAAACGAGCCAGAGGCATAATTACAAAAACCAGTACCTGTATGTTATAAGTATTCACCCTGGCTGTTGAGACACCTGTCCCACTGTGACACAAGGTGGTGAATTGCTGTCTCTGAATTTCAGACTGAATTAGGACTAATCTGTGAAAACAACATTGTGTAAGGTAATAGGGGATAATATGGATCTCTTTCAAGTAGTTCATAATTTAAATTTAAAGCACAGCAGCAGGAATAATATGTTGGGCAAAATAGACCGGTAAATATTTGTTTTGTGTTTTGATGGGCATTGTAGTTCCATTGCATAGTGTTTTGTCTTGCTTTTAATTGCAATGAAGTACAAAATTATGGTGATAAATGTGTATAAAATATATAATGTATTTAGGTTTAAGTATTTAAATCTTATAAAAATTGTGAACGAATTGTGGCCATGTTTAGGGATTATTTTGACTGATGTAGTGTCACGTGACCCGACTCAGGACTGTGGATATGAGCGGGAAAATCGGGGTCTTTGGTCATTGTCCGTTGTGGTGGTATGTTGGGAGCGGCAAAGTGCCGTGAGTGCAAGCATGGACAACAGTGTATGTGAAGGAACAACATGAAAGTGTGTAGGTGTGAGACAATAAACAGTGTACGAATTGCACCGATTATTATTATTTATACAGATCAGATTTATTTGTTAACTTAAAAATGCATGGCCACAAGGTTAAAGTGTTTCTTTTGAATAAATAAGTTTCAGTCTGAACATGTATAGTTAAATTCACTGTTGTTCAAAAGCTAGCCAATATATGACTCAATAGTAGGGGCACAAATGCAACCGTTCACTACTAACCCCCCTTTTGCAGATGAGCCACGTGAAAAATAGGTAGTGAACGAGCCCGAGTACAGTTGCAATTGGACTACTGTTCAACCATCCAGGTGGCATGTTGATGACTCCACTCAAGACATTCCCTTCTGTGAAGATGCATCAGAGGTTGACATACAGCAGGTCTCCAACAATAAAGGTCACTCTGCCGAAGTCTTCTGCACACCATTTGCCTTGATACAAAATGTCCAGTGTATCCAGCAAGCTAATGTCCCAGTAACCATGCAGGGCTAGGGCAGTACTGCTGTGCCCTTATAGCCAAGTAGTCATAGTCTCTTCTGAAGTCATATGTGGTCAACTCTGCCCTGGTCTGCGGGATACAGTTTCAGTCTCTATGAACTGTTGACACATCCAAGAAACAACAGAACAATTCACATTAAGCCATTGGGCCACATCAGTTTGCAGCTGCCCTGCTTTCTTTCTTTCTATGGCCCTCTACAGCAGAGAATGTGGTAGGCAACTTCTCTGAGGCATACTGCATTGTTTGTGACAGTGTACACAGCGATTTTGGATGTAGGGCTACCCAGCAAACACTACCTCATTTCACAAATGCCATTACGTCATCATTGGCATGTTTGTCCGTTGACTGGAATACCTGGCATGTTTGTCCGTTGACTGGAATACCATCTTCCATGCAGAACACATATCGTACGGACATCTCGTTGACAGTTTGTATGATTATATTGTG
Source organism: Schistocerca americana (assembly GCF_021461395.2). NCBI lineage: Eukaryota > Metazoa > Arthropoda > Insecta > Orthoptera > Acrididae > Schistocerca > Schistocerca americana. The sequence continues at coordinate 1,021,867,734 of NC_060119.1, forward strand.
AATTAGACACAGAATGGAGAAACACAGTTTGTTGCTTTGTTTTTGGACACCAGTGTATGTCACGATACCATCATAACAAATTAATGCTGCTGTAACACCTGTGTTTGCTCAAAGTGCAGTTTTGTAACTAAACCACCTCTAATTGATTTCAGAGGTACAATGTAGGGTATAACAGAAGACGAATTGTTAAAATAATTTAAATTCATTCTCTAGACTAAACAGGTTTTGAAACCTGATCTCAGAACTAATGGAGTTGCACAATGTTTTGTTGGTGAACCCCTAAGAAAATGTGTCTGGAGAAAATTGTAGCAGATTTAAGAAATATTAGGTTACCTACATCAGACTGCTTTTCAAATTGTGAAATTTGTCCATAAACACATTAATGCAGTGCACTGTTTAACAATGAAGAGCTGTCTGCATGCAACAGAACAAAGCAGGAATACAGTGAAATGCCTTGCGGGAAGCCATTGTGTGTCTGTCTGGCAATAGCATGGTGGACACTTGAAGTGTCCATGGCCCATGTGGCTGAGTTGGAACAGCCTACAATAAGCATTTGCACAAACTGTATGTTTAAACCAGATTGAAAACCTGTTTGAGGCTGAAACAGGTAAGGCCGCAAATGGTTCAGCAGCTGCAACCATATGATAAGTAATGATAATACCCTGTAGTGTTTATGTGTTACATGGTATGGGAGACAGCAGTTAACATCAATTTCTCGTAGAGAAATTAAATTTTAATAAGATCCATTAAAGTGAAATACAGTATCTACAGTTTCTTTTGCTTAAGGTACTACCAGGTTTTTTAGAAATCGGGGCATATTTCACTACTGGTTGGTTTCTCAAATAAACAGCGACAGTGCTACGAGCTGGACTGGATTTCATCACATTTCCTCAATTTTGTTTCTTGTGAAAGTGGATAGGACATTTCAAAGCCGCTAACTCGACCTGATAGTATCATGCTGCCCTGATAGCAATATATCAGCTAGTCAGCTGTTCGTTTTTCATGTTGACTTCCAACAAAAACAGAGCCCATAATTTTTGTGTCATGCTACCCAGAGATCCATTCCCCCACAGTTTTAGGTGCAGACAGATATTCAAGTAAGGTAAATGATCAAATGTTCCCAGCGTGTAAAAAGCAAGAAAGGAAATAGTCCCAAAGCACTGTCCAAATTGAGCCCAAGAAGCGAACATACTGTACACTTCAGCAGCCATACAGTTTATCCTAAATCAGTTGTCATTAGTTAAAGGACTACTACGCAAAAGAAAGTTTAGTATTCAAGCTCTGTGTAGATGAAACAGGCAGCCAACATAGATCAGCAAATGATTGTGTCACCCTGGTGGACTTGCTGAAAACCCTCCCAACACAAGACAAAACAAATTAACAAATTGCACTTCATTCACTGGTCTTCCCCCCCCCCCCCCCCCTTTCATCTTAAAGTGTGAATTGCCACCCCAAATATTAGGATTAACATTGAAAAATCTAATTTTGGCAGTGCAGTCATATTCTGTAAGCAGTATGTTACTCGGACATATTTATCAATACTTTAAATTTATTTGAAGATATACTTTTCAAATCATTCTGAAGTCTGTACTTCAAAGAGTATTTTGCAGTGCATCACATGCTAAAGATTCCTTTAACTCTATTCACTACAGGAGAAATGTCTTGATGGAAACCATTTTCATTTTTAATCACAATGCCACTGCTTAAACATCATGGAATGAGCTGCAGCAAGGCAGTTACCATTTTCGATTCCAAGCCGTCACAGTCATTCATATTCTTGTTGCATGTTTGTGAACAGATGGGTGGTTATAGGAGAGTGTGCGTTTGTTATGGATGTCTACACCTTGTTCATATTCTTTGTGGCATTCCAGAACCAGTTAGGCAGAGGGTTCCAAGTGGGCCTACCAGTCATGTTCCTTTAATATTTTATGTGTGATATTTGCATACTGCATGACATACGTTTTTTTAGCTTCCTGCACCTTAAAAAACAAGATCAAAAAGAACTAGCATAAGAAATCTTCATTGTTATGTCCCGGTTCCTCTCCACACCATCCCTTTGAATTGTAGTACATATCCAGTCCTCTATGCCTTGAATATATGGCAATTTAACTGTGTGGTCTACGTTCTTTCTTTTTCTTTCTTTTACACCATTTAAGTCTTTTCTAGTCATGTGGTATAATAGTGCCCATCAGCTGATCTCTTCTCACTTTATTAACTGCGTAACATCATCATCATCTTAAAGCAACATTTTAATGAAGTTCTTATTCCTCTCTATGAAAACAGTCCATAATATATAAAAGATCACTTCCTACAAGAAACTTTGTTAATTTGAGGTGACAAGAAGGTGGCACTATTATCCAGTCAGTAAACTCCGGTTTCATCGGTGCAGGTTGCTGAGAATATTTGGATTCATTAATATTCGTTTATGCAAGACATTCAGTTTCGAGAATACATTTCATGTCCTCTACCAGTTACATATCTATAAGGGGCATTCAAAAAGAAACAAGCTGGAGGCATAATTACAGAAACCAGGATCTGTATGTTAGAAGTATTGACCCTGGCTGTTGAAATGCTTGTCCCACTGTGACACAAGGTGGTGAATGACTGTCTCATAATATTCCCAGGGCTGCGTTGTTAACCAGTTCCACACCTACAGCTGCCTCTGTTCTTCATTTAGCTTTTCGTAGGCTGCCTTGCCATTTGTCTGTTCTTCTTCTATGTTGTAGGCTTCTGTTGTGTGTTGTGCAACAATCAGCAGATGTCTGCAGGTTGAATTGTTCACAAGATTTGCCATGCTATTGAAAGAGGGAGACCAAGAGATCAATACACTAACCAGATTCAGAAGGATGTAGGTTGCAGTAGGTACTGGGAGATGAAGAAGCTTGCACAGGATAGAGTAGCATGGAGAGCTGCATCAAACCAGTCTCAGGACTGAAGACCACAACAATTGAAAAACATCCTCCAGTTCTAGCAATGTGAACAGACTGCAGGTGTCATGTGCATTAAGAGATAAATACTCTACCTCTGAGATCACTTCATCACTTCTAGTTATTTTACTTGTTTTCCCACACATTGTCCCTTACTGGATCTTGTGGTATCACCAAATCTACTGATGGTATATTAGTATTAGTTTCAACATTATCACATTTAAAGAACGGGGCAGTTATTCCACATTTTGTAAGTTTCATTGCGTCCATTTTCAGTGTTTGTTCCTCTGTTTCAGTAGATAGATTGACAACAATCGTTTACAATTTGTACCACTGCTCAGTGTGGGGTTGCAAAGCATATAATTTAAACCACCATTCTGTATAACATTACCAGAGCAAATTAAACATTTTCAATTGATTGTTGCCGATATTCTAAAAATTTAATTGATATTCATAAAGTTTGATGTATTGTTACCTAATGAAGAATTGTTCTTGCAATGGAAATAACTTAGTATGACTTTCTTATGATGATACTTTATTGCAACCTTCAGTTTGATAAATGTGTTAGAAATTTTTTAGTAGAAAGTAGGTAGGGCACTTAACTTTTTCTGGCAGTTCCTTCCTTTTATCATAATGAGCTGTCAGGTCTAAAACCCTCTTTTGTAAGGATACTACACAGCCATTTGCCATTACAGATTCAGCCATATAGGAGGAGATTGTAGCAGGTGAATGTGCAATTCAGTAATTTCCCCTCTTCTACTTCTCTGCTATTCCACCTACCTCCCCCCCCCCCCCCCCTCCCTCCTCAAACCTACCAACTACACCTAGCAGCCCTATCCTGTGCCCCACCACATTCCTGCATGCTCCCACAAGTAGCACTACACCCGCCCTCACCCCTACCCTGCTATCCCCTCCCCTCCCCTCCCCAGCTGCCTCCTTTCGCACTAGCCAGATTGCTTTTTTCATCAGGTGCAATTGCTCGCAGTCCTGCCTTGGTGGCCACAACAGTGGTCATGTATGTGTGGGAGTTGTGCTTGTGAGAATGTGTTTGTGTGTTTTATATGTTAGAAAAAGGCCTTTTGGCCAAAAGTACACATTTATAGCACTCTTTTTGTTGTGCCTGTCTGTGACTCAATATCTCCTCTATTTGGTGAGTAGCAATCTATTCTTTTCATAATGTTACCTTCATTCAATAACACATGTGTATTATTTGACTAACTTATGAGAAGGAGAGAATTTTACATCATTGTTTAAAAAAACCTTGTTTTTCAAATTAATCTTTCAAAATTTGTAGAATGTTTCCAACTAATGTATGTGCTAAGTCTTTCAATGGTAACATCAGTGAGCATCATAGCATCAAGAGCTTACCACGCTAATAGTCCATGGTCTGTTGGATCACAGCCCATCAGGCTGGTAAGCTCTTTGTGTGTTCTTTTCCAACTGGGCTGTATTATTCATGTTTACAGTTGCCCTGTCCTTGAGAGTTTTTGCAATTTTGTCAGTAACAAAGTATCTTTTGTAGCAGTTGTAAAACTGACAAAGGACATAGAGGAAATCTTAAATTTTATTTCAGCTAGAATAACTTACAATACATTCTGATACAATATGTATAAATATTGTAGAAATAGGATTTAAATGCTTTTGTGTGTTGCTGATTGACATAAAATTTAATAAAATACTTTTAAAACTATCAGACTGAATAATACAATGTTGTTTACTATATCCATGCTACCAGTAATTTGTCATAAACTGTATACATATATATCTCTTTTTTTTTTTAAGGGAGAGAAAGCATAAATCAGGTGGAACATCTTTGGAAATAAATGCACGAACTACTCCTAAGTGTGAAAAAACTGGCCCCACAGTGCATTTAATTCAGCACGAAGTCACAACTACTGAGAAAAACGTTGTGAAACAACCTTTTGGAAATACAGCAGTGATAATAAATGTAAGTGTGTAGGCTTTTTTCCTTCACTTAGCCCCATCCTATTATTAATCACTTTCAGCCCTCCACATTTAATTTGCTCTGGAGGCAAGCAAAGAACCAGGAAGCAGTTTTCTGTGAGACTCAACAGCAGCACACCATGGCTTCACGTATGGTTTTTTATGGCATCTTTGCAACATGAAAATATGGTGATAGAACTACTCTCTGTCATTAAACAGCTAGGAGTGTTTTCCAACTGTAAATCACTTAGTCCTTTTGCATATCCTTGGTGACATTTTTGGATATCATTCTCTTCTCACAGAGGCCTACATTCACACATGGCCAACCACTAAATTAAATTCCTACTCATGCTCTTAAGTATATCTTATTTATTCAAATCAACTTACACACATTGCAATAAGTAATGTAAAAATTACAATAACTACTAAAAACTTAAACTAAAGGAACAGATACCTGTTTTGTCTGTTACACTTTTTTTTTATTGAACCATGGATCTTGCTGTTGGTGGGGAGGCTTGCATGCCTCAGCGATACAGATAATAGGTTCAACCATAGGCCAGACAAACGTGTGGTTCCTGAAGAGAGGCAGCAGCTTTCAACAAGTAGTTGCAGGGGCAACAGTCTGGATGATTGACTGATCTGGCCTTGTAACATTAAACAAAACGGCCTAGCAGTGCTGGTACTGCAAACGGCTGAAAGCAAGGGGAAACTAAAGCCATAATTTTTCCCAGGGTTACTGTATGGTTAAATGATGATGGCATCCTCTTGGGTAAAATATTTAAGAGGTAAAATAGTCCCCCATTTGGACCTCCGTGCGGAGACTACTCAAGAGGACATCATTATCAGCAGAAAGAAAACTGGCGTTCTACGGATTGGGGCGTGGAATGTCATGTCACTTAATCGGGCAGGTAGGTTAGAAAATTTAAAAAGGGAAATGGATAGGTTATAGTTAGATACAGTGGGAATTAGTGCAGTTCAGTGGCAGGAGGATCAAGACTTCTGGTCAGGTAAATACAAGGTTATAAATACAAAATCAAATAGGGGTAATGCAGGAGTAGGATTAATAGTGAATCAAAAAAATAGGAGCTTGGGTAAGCTACTACAAACAGCATAGTGAACACATTATTGTAGCCGAGATAGACACGAAGCCCACACCTACCACAGTATTACAAGTTTATATGCCAACTAGCTCCACAGATTATGAAGAGATTGAAGAAATGTATGGTGAGATAAAAGAAATAATTCAGATAATGAAGGGAGATGAAAATTTAAATAGTTATGGGGGACTGGAATTCAATAGTAGGAAAAGGAAGATAAGGAAAAGTAGTAGGTGAATATAGAATGGGAGTAAGGAATGTAAGAGGAAGCTGCCTAGTAAAATTTTTCACAGAGCATAACTTAATCATAGTTAACACCTGGTCTAAGAATCATGAAAGGAGGTTGTATACGTGGAAGAGGCCTGGAGACACTGGAAGGTTTCAGATAGATTATATAATGGTAAGACTGAGATTTAGGAACCAGGTTTTAAATTGTATAGACATTTCCAGGGGCAGATGTGGACTCTGAGCATAGTCTATTGCTTATGAACTGCAGATTAAAACTGAAGAAACTGCAAAAAGGTGGGAATTTTAAGAGATGAGACCTGGATAAGCTGAAAGAACCTGAGGTTTTAGAGAGTTTCAGAGAGAGCATTAGGGAACAATTGACAAGAATGGAGGAAAGAAATACAGTAGAAGAAGAATGGGTAGCTGGGAGAGATGAAATGGTGAAGGCAGCAGACGATCAAAGGAGAAAGGTGGAAGGAATATATAGAGGATCTATACAAGAGCAATGTACTTGAGGGCATTATTATGGGAATGGAAGAGGACTTAGATGGAGATGAAATGGGAGATATAATACTGGGTGAAGAGTTTGACAGAGCACTGAAAGACCTAAGTCAAAACAAGGCCCCAGAAGTGGCCAACATTCCATTAGAACTACTGATAGTCTTGGGAGAGTCATCCCTGGCAAAAATCTACCATCTGTTGAGCAAGATTCATGAGACAGGCGAAATACTCTCAGATTTCAAGAAGAATATAATAATTCCAATTCCAAAGAAAGCAGGTGTTGACAGATGTGAAAATTACCAAACTATCAGTTTAATAAGTCACGGCTTAAAATACTAACACGAATTCTTTACAGACGAATGAACAGACTGGTAGATGCTGACCTCAAGGAAGATCAGATTGGATTCCATAGAAATGTTGAAACATGTGAGGCAATACTGACCCTATGAATTATCTTGGATGATAGATTAAGGAAAAGCAAACCTACATATCTAGCATTTGTAGAGAAAGTTTTTGACAATTTTGACTGGAATACTCTCTTTCAAATTCTGAAGGTGGCAGGGATCAAATACAGGGAGTGAAGGGCTATTTACAATTTGTACAAAAACCAGATGGCAGTTATAAGAGTTCAGGGGCACGAAAGGGAAGCAGTGGTTGCGATGGGAGTGAGACAGGCTTGTAGCCTGTCCCTAATGTTATTCAATCGGTATATTGAGCAAGCAGTAAAGGAAACAAAAGAAAAGTTCAGAGTAGGTATTAAAATCCATGGAGAAGAAATAAAAACTTTGAGGTTCGCCAATGACATTGTAATTCTGTCAAAGACAGCAAAGGACTTGGAAGAGCAGTTGAACGGAATGGACAGTGTCTTGAAAGGAGGATATAAGATGAACATCAACAAAAGCAAAACGAGGATAATGGAATGTAGTTGAATTAAGTCAGGTGATGCTGAGGGAATTAGATTAGGAAATAAGACACTTAAAGTAGTAAAGGAATTTTGCTATTTGGGGAGCAAAATAACTGATGATGGTCGAAGTGGAGAGGATATAAAATGTAGACTGGCAATGGAAAGGAAAGCGTTTCTGAAGAAGCGAAATTTGTTAACATTGAGTATAGATTTAAGTGTCAGGAAGTCTTTTCTGAAAGTATTTGTATGGAGAGCAGCCATGTATGGAAGTGAAACATGGACGATAAATAGTTTAGACAAGAAGAGAATAGAAGCTTTCAAAATGTGATGCTACAGAAGAATGCTGAAGATTAGACGGGTAGATCATGTAACTAATGAGGGGGTACTGAATAGAATTGGGGAGAAGATGAATTTGTGGCACATCTTGACTAGAAGAAGGGACTGGTTGGTAGGACATGTTCTTAGGCATCAAGGGATCACCAGTTTAGTATTGGAGGGCAACGTGGAGGCTAAAAATTGTAGAGGAAGACCAAGAGATGAATGCACTAAGCAGATTCAGAAGGATGTAGGTTGCAGTATTTACTCAGAGATGATGAAGCTTGCACAGGATAGAGTAGCATGGAGAGCTACATCTACATCTACATTTATACTCCACAAGCCACCCAATGGTGTGTGGCGGAGGGCACTTTACGTGCCACTGTCATTACCTCCCTTTCCTGTTCCAGTCACGTATGGTTCGCGGGAAGAACGACTGTCTGAAAGCCTCCGTGCGCGCTCTAATCTCTCTAATTTTACATTCGTGATCTCCTCGGGAGGTATAAGTAGGGGGAAGCAATATATTCGATACCTCATCCAGAAACGCACTCTCTCGAAACCTGGCGAGCAAGCTACACCGCGATGCAGAGCACCTCTCTTGCAGAGTCTGCCACTTGAGTTTGTTAAACATCTCCGTAACGCTATCACGGTTACCAAATAACCCTGTGACGAAACGCACCGCTCTTCTTTGGATCTTCTCTGTTTCCTCTGTCAACCCGATCTGGTACGGATCCCACAATGATGAGCAATACTCAAGTATAGGTTGAACGAGTGTTTTGTAAGCCACCTCCTTTGTTGATGGACTACATTTTCTAAGGACTCTCCCAATGAATCTCAACCTGGTACCCGCCTTACCAACAATTAATTTTATATGATCATTCCACTTCAAATTGTTCCGCACACATACTCCCAGATATTTTACAGAAGTAACTGCTACCAGTGTTTGTTCCGCTATCATATAATCATACAATAAAGGATCCTTCTTTCTATGTATTCGCAATACATTACATTTGTCTATGTTAAGGGTCAGTTGCCACTCCCTGCACCAAGTGCCTATCTGCGGCAGATCTTCCTGCATTTCGCTACAATTTTCTAATGCTGCAACGTCTCTGTATACTACAGCATCATCCGCGAAAAGCCGCATGGAACAAACTGCATCAAACCAGTCTCCGGACTGAAGACCACAACAACAACAACAACAACAACAACATGTCACTGTGGGCCAGCCATTCGGTGGTGAGGTTGTGGATGTCTCTTAACGCACTCCTGAAGGATGTATTGGGGCAAACCACAGCCAGGTAACTGTTTGCCCTTCAGCTCCACATCTGTCACATTGGAGATATTTTGAAGCTCCCCACTGAGTTAGGCTCTTCTTTCAGATACAATGGTTGTGCAAATCCTATTGATTTTCCACCACTGTGTTCAAGGAAGAGAGAATCCTGATACTTTCAAAGTAAGATCTGTCATGAGATGGGAGTTCGTGACATTCTTATCTTGCTGACATGATGTTCAGTGATCATTCACATTGAGTTAGCTGGCGACTGTTACAGAAGGATGTCTTGACTTCAGTCTTAATTGCTGCTGTTGAAGAAAATCTGTACCAAAATGAATGAGAAGGCATGGGTTGGCACTGTATTTTTACAATTGTGGTTTGAGGGCTGCCAGTTGTCTAGTTTGGGGAGGTGCCATCTTGCTTAGTAATAGTAACCACTGAATCAGAGTTGTTCTAATAGTTCCAATTGTGGCTTGCATTGCCTGGTTTAGCTGTGTATCGACAAGGTTGGCATGCACGTATTGAACTAGATAGGAGCCGAGTATGCTGCAGTTGAGTGTACAAGGGGTATTGTGCTAAGTCTTAAATTTTCAGCTTTAGCACACCATGATGTATTGGTAGCTTCTGAATCAGGTTAGTTCTAGTTTTGATTTCTTGCTGCTAATTTTTCCAGGTGTTGTTTGAAGATGTGTTCTGTCGAGAGAAACACCAAGGTACGCAGGGTGTGGATTATGTTTCATTTTGACTCCACAATAGTGAACAACTATAATTCTTTTGAGCTTCTGCATTGTTAAGATGAAGTGATGTTATTTCAGTTTTGTTTGGTTGCGGCTGGAGCCCCCACTTTTTGAAATATTCCCAGATGATGTCAGTGCATCCTCAGTTTCGGCAGAGTTTGAGCTTTGGATACCAACAGCAATATCATCCACATACATGAATCTCTGAAATGTTGTTTGTGGTATATCTGATACATATATATTAAACATTACAGGAGCTTGTACAGATCCTTGTGGTAGGCCATTTTGTAGGCTATGGAAAATACTTGACTTTCCATTGAAATGTACTTGGAAAAGTCTGTCATTGAACATCACGTTAAGTAGGAGCATTTGCAAGGAATAAGTTTGTACACCTAGAGTATTAGTCCTTCTTTCAAAACTGTATCAAGGGATGAACTTAATATATGCAGCAAATGTTTTGAGTTGTTGGAATCCTCTGTCTATGTAGGTTGTGAGCAAGGGGATCAGACTGCAGTAGCTTCTTCCCAGCATAGTGACATCTTTCTGTATTGATGTGCTATTGTTTACAATGGGTGTTAGAAGTGCATAAAGTATTCTTTCAAGTATCTTGAAGCACACACTTAAAAGTGCAAGTGCAATTGGTCTGTAACTTTCTGGCAAAGGCTTGTTTTTCCCAGGCTTTGGGATAGAGATAACTTTGCTTCTCTTGAAAGCTTTTGGTTTATTTATTTATGTGGCTCACATGCAGTGTAAAAATACAGGTAAAGCTTTTGGTAACTTGCCTATTCACAGAATATCATAGTATAAAAGAAAAAAAAAAAAAAAAAAAAAAAAAAAAAGGGGTCAGTTGTGGCCTCATTCAAACCCATTTTCAGGTGACATCAGGGACGTGTTCAACATGTTGTTCAACCGATTGAATGTTTACTGGATATAAACCCTCGGAAATGCAGAGTATGCAGCAGGAACCAATCTGATAGTTTTATTGGGGTCCCGAGTTCAAGTCTCGGTCCGGCACACAGTTTTAATCTGTCAGGAAGTTTCATATCAGCGCACACTCCGCTGTAGAGTGAAAATTTCATTCTAGAAACATCCCCCAGGCTGTGGCTAAGCCATGTCTCCACAATATCCTTTCTTCCAGGAGTGCTAGTTCTGCAGGGTTCACAGGAGAGGTTCTGTGAAGTTTGGAAGGTAGGAGACGAGGTACTCGTGGAATTAAAGCTGTGAGGACGGGGCGTGAGTTGTGCTTGGGTAGCTCAGTCGGTAGAGCACTTGCCCGCGAAAGGCAAAGGTCCCGAGTTCGAGTCTCGGTCCGGCACACAGTTTTAATCTGCCAGGAAGTTTGATAGTTTTATTGTCAATACTAAAAACAGGTATCTACTACTGGAAGAGTTACATGTAGGGAAGCCTTAGGTAGGACCCGGACCAGAAAATGTGCAGTATACTTTAGCCAAGATCTGGAAGCCTAAGAATGTGCAAAAGTTAGGAGAAAGAAAGACCTGATGCTAGGTAGTAGCCATGGGCAAGATTTAGGACCTCAGTTGCAGAGAAGCTTAGGGACAGCTTACCAGCCCACCAGCATTTTCAAATCAGTTGTAGGTCTAAGAAAAGTGATACAGGATTTAAGGCACTTATGTGTTTTCCAAAAGAGGACTATTTAGTGATAGTGCGGCAGAAAACAGTTTGGACAGGCATGGGGCATATGACATCAGTGGTGCCCTGGACAAGATACCTTCCCTGACTCGTGGTACCAATGTAGACTTTCTTGAGCTGTTCTGGCATCTTGACCAGCCACACCTTCATGGAACAGTGGGGCAGATTAATGTGGGAGTAGAGATGGGACTGAAGGCTCTGGTATCAGTTGGCACTATTAGTAGATGTGGTTTCACAAGGCATGGCTTACACCTAAGTAGGACTGGGAGGGAAGATTGGTACAGCTGATTCATGAAGGTGTAGGAGGTGGATCTCAGGCAATGCATAATCAAATAGCTGTTGTCATAGGTAGGAAAAGTAGGTCTTTTTTAGGATAAATCCAGACAACAGGTTCCCATGTCTAAAGAATATTTCCAGTAGTTTAAAAACCTGAAATAACTCCTCACAAGATAGATTCTATCACACGAAGTGACACACACTTTACATGTCATGAAGAAAAAGAAAGTATTGGAAAAAGTAACATGGGGCGCTTCACAGACTTAATAATCTTCCATCCAAACAATGTGACAAAAAAAAATAGAACACAGCAATTTGAACTGAGTTCCAGTCTTTGAACTGTACAGTAATTTGTGTCACTGACCACTGGTGTAGACACGCAGAAAAACATTGTTCTGAAATGACATGTGCTTCAGGGCTGTTTCAAAGGGTGGAGGATCATGCACTTATATCAGAAAAAGAACACAGTTTAAATCAAGACATGACTTTAGCACAGTAAGTGAAGACAAACACTTTCAGATATCAGCTATTGAATTAACAAGGCTTGTTCCTGTATCAGTCATGCAGTGGTAACATTGCCACTGTTTTCAACAATTTAAGAGAAGTTCTAGCGAGGTGTCAGGCACAAAATAGTGTGTGGAGACATAAACACAAACATACATATCATGAATGAAACTAGTGGCACCCTCATATACCTCCTTCACAATTTTGGCACCATGCAACAAGGCTTACTGCAATCACTCCATCAGTAATTGACCAAGTGGACACAAATGTGGTCAGGGAAAACTGTAAGATAGTTGTAAAGGATCTTGGACTACCACATCATTTCTGCCAAATAATAACAGTAAAATTGAGAATGGAAAAAATCCCTACACTACAGGCCGACAAAAGACATTTATCAGAAATCAAAATACAAAATGTTACAGAACAACTAGCAAACCAAAACGGGGATTAAGCGCGTGGGGAAACAAATGGAAATGTGAAATTCTCTAAATTCTCAACATTATTTAAATTGAAAAGGCATTTCCAAAAGTGTCTTCATCAGTAACAATGTCTCACAAAACTAAATGAATAATAGTAGTTATTAAAAAGTCCTTCCAAACCCATAAGTATCTCAGTCCGACAAAAAAAGAGTCATAAAGAGCCCAAGTCTTAAATTTATGCAATGGAGAATCCAGGGTGGAATAATGACAGTGTTATGAAAAGAATAGATTGGTACTCACCGTACAGCAGATACGTTTAAGTCACAGACAGGCATAACAAAAAGACTACTAAACACATAATATTTCAGCCAGAAGGCAGTCTTCTGAGATAGACGGCCACTGTCTCTGGCTGTATCTGACACAACAGCCAGAGACAGTGGTCATATGTGTGTGAGCTGTGCTTGAGTGAATGTTTGTTGTGTGTATGTTGTCTATTTCAGAAGACGGCCTTCTGGCTGAAAGCTTATGTTTTTAGTAATCTTTTTGTTGCACCTGTCTGCAACTCAGCATCTCCACTATATGGTGAGTAGCACTTTTCATAATATTGTCAGTGTCTTAAATTTCTATCATAAGCACAAAAAGATTAATAAGAAGGTGCTGATTGCCACAAAAAGTCATTTAATGACTAAATGATATAAAATGCAGAGGAAAAAAGCAAAGCAGTGTGGAAAATCATTAAAATGAAATAGGGAGAGACAGACAAAGGCATAATGACTATGGGAATAACATAACAAATGATGCACACCACCTAGCAAACTGTGAATGAGCATTACAATAAAAATTCCCAAAAGTCAATATAGAACCAGTAAATAAATATATACTATGTACAATGATCTAGTTACCAATCATAGAGCATAAAATCAGTAAAACTTTGTTGTTGTTGTGGTGGTCTTCAGCCCAGAGACTGGTTTCATGCAGCTCTCCATGCTACTCTATCCTGTGCAAGCCTCTTCATCTCTGAATAACCAGTGCAACCTACATCCTTCTGAATCTGCTTACTGTGCAAAACTTTTAAAAATGGAGATAACTGTGGAAGCATTTACAAGTATCACAAATAAATGTTTATAGAGAAGAAATTATCACAGTGACACAGTCAAAGATATTATCCTTGTGGGAATTACAGTAATATGTGCAGGACTGCCTCAATAGAAATGCATCAGGTACATCAAGTAAGTGTAAAAGCTATAATACAGTATAGTATTCCATAAACATATAGGCTACAAAAGAATAGACATGTGGTGAAACCTTCAAATTATAATTTCCATATTAGAAAGCTAAGAAAGAAAATAATTTTTAAAAATTGCATAAAGAGAAGATTGTGTCACTCAGTGAGCAAGTCAAGAAGCACACACAAGATACGAGATAAAATGGAAATCTGCAAACTAGTGAGATTCATTTGATCCGTAAAGAAAGATGATGCCGGAAGTCCCCAATTGCATAAATGCAGAACCAAAAGCAGAAAACTGCTGCACTAGTTGTATTTTCTTGTTTTAACAGCACATTTCTAATATTTATTCCCACTCTCCACTGCTGTCAGATTTATATTTGCATGATTTGTGTGTTTTTTCTTTTAAACACAGTTAATTTAGTTTTCTTAAATATTTAATTGTCAGGTGTTCGCAACCAGGAGGAGGAATTTCAACAAACATACTTAGTGTTTTCTCATACTTACTGTTTATTACATTGTAGCGTACTGCTTCAAAAGCCTGCAGTACCACCTTCATTTATGTTTCAGAATCCTAGCACTGGACAGACTGAAGGTGAAAAGGTGGCAGTGCACCTGCGGAACCATGGTTCAGAAAGTGTGCAAATCATTCCCGCACATGCATTCATTCAACAAACCAATGAGACAGCAACAGCTTTATTATATTTGACAGGAAGCTTTTCATCATACTAAAATCAAAGCACTGTGGTGTACATTTTCAAGTGGTATAAATTTAAATTTTCGTCGCTTTAGAAAGGAGACAGCAGATTCTGTTAAACTTTATGGTATATACAATCAGGCATTTTAAATGTACCAAAAGAAATTTGTCTGATCTGTGGTACAATTTTAAGAAAGCTATGTTAGTCCAATGAACTTTATTTTCTTTGCTCAGAACTAAGTGAAGTGATGATGTATACATGTAGTTTACGAATAGTTATTTATTAAACTTTACATATTTGACTTGCTCTGTTTGAGATTATTTTTCAACTGCAATGTGTGTGTGTGTGTGTGTGTGTGTGTGTGTGTGGGTTGTTTTTTTTAAAAAAAAAAAAAAAAAAAGAATCAAGGAGTGAATAACGAACTTAAAAATAAATTTGTTACAGCAGAGATAGAAGGATTTCAACAAAATTCTGAAGTGTTAAGCTATTATTTAAAGCTACATATGATAATAAAGAAGTTAGCAAAACTTCTGGGCAAAAGGGAGTAAGGAAGGAAAACAAACCATATTCTTGAATCTAATATTATCTCCACAAATTATAAATATGTTCAATTTGATACTTTTATTTATGTATCCATTAACTGCTTTTTAAAATAATGGTATTTATTCATGTTTTTTTTAACTGGTGTGTGTGTGGGGGGGGGGGGGTGGGGGGGGGGAGGGGGGGTGTTATCATGTGACGATTTGATGTGGCCCACCACAGGTTCCTCTCTTGGGTCAACCTCCTTGTCTCAGAGTAGCACTTACATCCAACGTCTTCAATCATTTGTTGGATATATTCCAATTTCTGTCTCCCCATATGATTTGTAACCTCTACAGGTCCCTCAAGTACCATGGAAGTTACTCCTTTTGTCTTAATGCATGTCCTAGCATCCTGTCACTTTTTCTTGTCAATGTTTTCCACATGTTCCTCTCCTCGCCGATTCTGTGGAGAACCATCTAGTTCCATATCTTAATCAGTCCACATAATTGTCAACATCTTTGTACAGCACAATCCAAACAGTTCCGCTCTCTTCTTTTAAAGTCTTCCCACAGTTCATGATTCACTTCCATACAATGCTGTGTTTCAAATATTTATCCTCAGAAATTTCTCCCTTAAATTCAGGTAGATGTTTGATACTAGTAGATTTCTTATGGCTAGAAATTCCCTCTTTGTCTCTGATAGTCTGTTTTTTCTGTCATCATTACTGTGTAATTACCTGAATCAAATCAATCAACATATGTTACAAATGTGAGCATGGTTTGCTCATGCATGCTGTGCTTGAAACTCTGCAACCCACCCCAACAGACCCATAGGGAATTGTACGGTATGGTAGTCCTCCATCCTTTATCAATGAAGAAGGTTCCAGTTTGAAATTGCCAGTGCTAGGTTGAAAGACACGGGTATCAGAAGTGAGCCTCACATCACTTCCCACTTCTTATGGGAAGTTGGTGAAGCAGCTGGCAATCAAGTGCCAAAGAGGCCTAGACTCGCAAGAATGTTCCAGACAGAATGTTTGAGAATGTTCCAGAATATCCTCGAATGTTCCATCATCTTCCTGTGAGAATATATTCTACCTCAGAATGGTCTGTAGAGACTGTGGCAAGGCGGAGATCTTGTCAGTCATGAATTGAAAAGAAGGAAACAGAAAGAACAGCAAAGAAATGGAACAGATGAGTGAAAGAAGTTTAGCTTCACAATAGAAGCTAAAAATTGAAAGAAAACTTAAAGGATAAAAAGCAAGATAAAATTTTAGTGAAACACCCAGCAAACACAAAAATGCACTACAGGAGAATCAAGGGTTCCATCAGACACAGGCAACAGCTGTCACTGCACAACCACAACAGGGGAACCATGGGTAGCAACAGACAGCCAAAAGAGTATTTGTGAGCATGAAATACTAACTTTCTACAATTTTTTTAATGTTCGTTTTTAATATGTTCTTGGGTGATCTAGAATGTTCTCAGAAAACAAGACCAAGTTAATTGGAGCATTTTCAACTAGTTCCACAATAGACAGTTATCACTTACCCAATATACTGATGTGCATGGACAAACTGATATTTTGTGCACATGTAATTAATGGAGACTTCATTTTGTGTGTGTAAGGGAGCAGCAAGTGCAAGAACTGCGTATTAGTGACTTCCATGATTTCTTAAAAAATATTAGGGAATGGAGGGGTTCTTTAACCCAACATTCGCATTTTACCTCAACCTTTGTTGTACGCAGTCTATTCTTTGCTGCCCCTTCTATTTTTCTTCTCCTTTACAGTTCCTTGTGGCACTAAGTTAATTATTCCTGGAAGCTGTCCCACTATCCTGTCCCTTCTTCTGGCAGTGTTCTTCCATAGACTCCATTCCTCACTCACTCTTCATTTCATGCTTTACCTTTAACATTCTCTGATAGTAACACTTTCCAAATGTTTCCAGGTTCTTCTCAATGGCCCATGTTTCTCTTTCGTACAGTGCTTTGTTCCAGGTGTACACTTTGAGGATCTCCATCCTCATTCTTCCACGTTTTCCATGACCTGTGCTATTGCTTGCCAAATTCTGTGCCAACTAAGCTGTATATTCCTTTCAGCTGGTCTTCTGAGTCTCTTGTGCAATGTACAGTCCTAACAACAGTGGTAATAAACTGCAACTCTGCCTTACACCCTTCTTAACATGAACTTGTCTTTCTCTGCTTTCCAATTTTATCATCATCCTTTGGGTTTTGTAAATATTGTAGGTTATCATCTGACTCTGTACTTTAACCCCAGATCTTTCAAGAATTATGATTATCTTTTTCTACTGCAACAATATTATGAAAAGGGTCATTGCTACTCACCATATAGCAAAGATGCTGAGTCGCGGACACAGATGCGCACGCGCGCATGCTCTCACACACACACACACACACACACACACACACACATGACCACAGTCTCTGGCCACTGAATCCATCATGGATTTTCTGTTATTCTACTGTAATTGTTTAAGGCTTCCTCTAAGTCTACAAACTCTGTTTGCAAGTGGAACAAGAAAGGAAATGACTAGTAGTGGTACAGGGTACCCTCTGCCACGTAGTGGTACAGGGTACCCTCTGCCATGCACTGTATGGTGACATGTGGAGTATGGATGTAGATGTAGTGTATTTTTTCTCTTGTCTTCCTTCCCTCACCAAGTGTTAGAACTGATTCTCTGAAACCAAACTGATCTACACAATATTTTTACAAACATGACTTATACTAATCACCCAGCAGTTTTCACATTTATTCAAACATGCCTTCTTTGTCTATATTATGACAATACTTGTCTGGAAATCTCATTGAAAGTCACCTGCTTAAAAAAATTTTGATACCAATTCAAATAATCTTCTAGTTCCTATACTTCCCACAGCCTTCAATAATTGTGAACTTGTATCATCAAATTCCTTTGAGCCCAGGTCATTTAGAGTTCTGTTGAACTCTGAGCTCACCATTAGATCTCACCTATTTTTTCCATGTCAACTTCTATCACACATTGGAACAGTTCCCCTCTATCATACAAGCCTTGAATCTACTTTGGCCTTCAGTCTGTCCACACATTATGCATTAACATCTTTACATTTTGCTAATCCAAAATTATATTTAATCTTCCTATATGACATTCCAATTCTTACTACGGTCATATCTTGACCATTTTTTTTTGTCACCAGTCTACTGACTGGTTTGATGTGGTGTGGGGCGGTGGGTGGATATTTTTACTGTTGTATAAATGTTTGCATGTAGAAACACTTTACGGCCAATGCACCATATGTGGGGCGGCTGGTTGGAATTTTTTGTTGTAATTCAATAAAAATGTTTTGTTTGTAGAAAAGATGCATTCCTTGCCGTTTTAACCATATGTGGGGCGGTGAGTGGAATTAATTGTTATATAAGTGTTCCTATTATTTATGCTGTTGTTTTGCCGTTCTCAACACTGGCTCTCTAACTACAATATTGGCAACCAGAAAGTGATTAGCAAAACGTGAAGCCTGTAATTAGAATTCCTAGTGCCCACTTCATCTGAGAAACACACTTATAGCTGCAGCTTATAACTCTGAGAAATTAGGAGATTGTCTGGGATTCATAATCAAAAAACGATTTTCTAAAAATTCTCTGTATTCTGAAAGTCACAGATAAAAAAAAAAAAAAAAAAAAAAAAAAAAAAAAAAAAAAAAAAGGAATCCACTCAATCTGACTAACAGAGCAGTTTAGAGTCTAATGCGCTGATGCGACTATAACTGTCCAAATTAAATGTTTAAGTGAATGCTCGCTATAATTTGATGATTCGGTTCATCAAACGCCACGCTATATAATGGTAGAATGTTTGTCCCGCGGCGGCACGTGAAAATACGACATACGCAAACTGAAAATCGATAATTAATGTCATCCCAGAATTAACACTTCACTCGAAAATGATTTCATGGTTACGCATATCCCGAGTAACTTAATACGGCATCCTAGGCTGTTTATAGCAATGATACCGACGCGACGCAACTCCTGACACAGATGGCGTGCTATTCAGCATCTGGAGAGAACTGGGGCCTTGCTTTCTTGTGCAGCGTTCTTATATATAAAGCCGCGGTGCGGACGGCTAAGGCAACGCCTCATCAAACCGGCTCTCCCGACAAGCTGCTGGGCTAGTAATGCACCACATTAAGTTATTGAATAAATCATAGCTTCTTTTGCTGATGGCCGATGAAACTCTCAATTTAAATGTGCATTCAACACACAGGTAAGTAATCATAATAAAAGTTTGACGTGGCTAAGTAAAATATTTCGGGCGAGAGAATTAATTTAGTTACACTGCACGCAGTAGACGAGCTCTGAACTTGTCCTTTGGAGATACGCTATCGCTATAGTTTTATAGTTATTCAAATGAAACTTCTCACATCTTTATGGTTATAGCGGATCTCCATTCTACTTAAATATAAACATCCTAGCCTTATTTATTAGCCTACTTAATCTATCTTGCTTCCTTAATTTTTTAGACAAAAACCAGAAAATCATGAATTTCAACTAAAATCTTAATTTGTGAGATCCAGAAGACTGTTTCTATTAAATAATTATGAAAAAGGAATCAAAATATAAATATTTAAGTCTCTAGCTCTTTTCTGTTGCGCCAATGATTTTTACAGAAAAACGTCTAAATTTCGAAAATGGTTAAAGTTATCGAACTGATATTCAACACATATTAATTTAGTATTACTCCTGACATGCTAGAACCGTTTCAGGTTATTTACTTGATTTTAAAAGTATTGCGCAACATTTATGACGTCAGAGTTAGTTACAGCGGACTAGGCTGGCACACAATGGAAAGACTGATGTGAATTTACTACAGCGTGAGTAAGCTGCTTCCCTACAGCGGCCCGCCACGAATTCCTTTCCTGTGCTAACCTTTTTTCAAAAGTGAAGGTAACTTTATTAATTAATGCTTTGTATTTTTCATTTGAGTCAGAAGTATTGTAAACATTCTACCCATTTCATATCTTTGAGCAAGTTCCTGAATTTTTCAATTTTTGACTTATTTATTATGCTCCTGTACTCAAATTTAATAGCTTTTTTTTTATATCCTTAAAAGTTCCAACATTTAACACAAGATGCTGCTTGTCATGATCATATAGCCCATTTACTATTGGTTTCGTGACATGACTTTTTTCCCTAGATTTGCCTATAAAGATATTATCAATAGCAGTCTGAGCATTTACATATCCTAGTCGCAAAGTTCACAGTAGGAACTAAATTGAATGATAGTGTTACTGACTGCAATAACTGTTCACTGACAGAGCTTTTCAATAAATCCGCATGAAAATGATTATTTTTTTTTTCCACGAATTCCTTTCCTGTGCTAACCTCTTCATCTCAGAGTAGCACTTGCAACCTACGTCCTCAATTATTTGCTTGACGTATTCCAATCTCTGTCTTCCTCTACAGTTTTTGTCCTCTACAGCTCCATCTAGTACCATGGAAGTCATTCCCTCAAGTCTTAGCAGATGTCCTATCATCCTGTCCCTTCTCCTTATCAGTGTTTTCCACATATTCCTTTCCTCTCCGATTCTGCGTAGAACCTCCTCATTTCTTACCTTATCAGTCCACCTAATTTTCAACATTCGTCTATAGCACCACATCTCAAATGCTTCGATTCTCTTCTGTTCCGGTTTGCCCACAGTCCATGTTTCATTACCATACAATGCTGTATTCCAGACGTACATCCTCAGAAATTTCTTCCTCAAATTAAGGCCAGTATTTGATATTAGTAGACTTCTCTTGGCCAGAAATGCCTTTTTTGCCATAGCGAGTCTGCTTTTGATGTCCTCCTTGCTCCGTCCGTCATTGGTTATTTTACTGCCTAGGTAGCAGAATTCCTTAACTTCATTGACTTCGTGACCATCAATCCTGATGTTAAGTTTCTCGCTGTTCTCATTTCTACTACTTCTCATTACCTTCGTCTTTCACCGATTTACTCTCAAACCATACTGCGTACTCATTAGACTGTTCATTCCGTTCAGCAGATCATTTAGTTCTTCTTCACTTTCACTCAGGATAGCAATGTCATCAGCGAATCGTATCATTGATATCCTTTCACCTTGTAATTCCACTCCTGAACCTTTCTTTTATTTCCATCATTGCTTCCTCGATGTACAGATTGAAGAGTAGGGGCGAAAGGCTACAGCCTTGTCTTACACCCTTCTTAATACGAGCACTTCGTTCTTGATCGTCCACTCTTATTATTCCCTCTTGGTTGTTGTACATATTGTATATGACCCGTCTCTCCCTATAGCTTACCCCTACTTTTTTCAGAATCTCGAACAGCTTGCACCATTTTATATTGTCAACCGCTTTTTTTCAGGTCGACAAATCCTGTGAAAGTGTCTTGATTTTTTTCTTTAGCCTTGCTTCCATTATTAGCCGTAACATCAGAATTGCCTCTCTCATCCCTTTACTTTTCCTAAAGCCAAACCGATCGTCACCTAGCGCATTCTCAATTTTCTTTTCTATTCTTCTGTATATTATTCTTGTAAGCGGCTTCAATGCATGAGCTGTTAAGCTGATTGTGCGATAATTCTCGCACTTGTCAGCTCCTGCTGTCTTCAGAATTGTGTGGATGATGCTTTTCTGAAAGTCAGATGGTATATCGCCAGACTCATATATTCTACACACCAACGTGAATAGTCGTTTTGTTGCCACTTCCCCCAATGATTTTAGAAATTCTGATGGAATGTTATCTATCCCTTCTGCCTTATTTAACTGTAAGTCTTCCAAAGCTCTTTTAAATTCCGATTCTAATACTGGGTCCCCTATCTCTTCCAAATCGACTCCTGTTTCTTCTTCTATCACATCAGACAAATCTTCACCCTCATAGAGGCTTTCAATGTATTCTTTCCACCTATGTGCTCTCTCCTCTGCATTTAACAGTGGAATTCCCATTGCACTCTTAGTGTTACCACCGTTGCTTTTAATGTCACCAAAGGTTGTTTTGACTTTCCTGTATGCTGAGTCTGTCCTTCCGACAATCATATCTTTTTCATGTCTTCACATTTTTCCTGCAGCCATTTCGTCTTAGCTTCCCTGCACTTCCTATTTATTTCATTCCTCAGCGATTTGTATTTCTGTATTCCTGATTTTCCCGGAACATGTTTGTACTTCCTCCTTTCATCAATCAACTGAAGTATTTCTTCTGTTACCCATGGTTTCTTCGCAGCTACCTTCTTTGTACCTATGTTTTCCTTCCCAACTTCTGTGATGACCCTTTTTAGAGATGTCCATTCCTCTTCAACTGTACTGCCTACTGCGCTATTCCTTATTGCTGTATCTATAGTGTTAGAGAACTTCAAACGTATCTCGTCATTCCTTAGTACTTCCGTATCCCACTTCTTTGCGTATTGATTCTTCCTGACTAATGTCTTGAACTTCAGCCTACTCTTCATCACTACTATATTGTGATCTGAGTCTATATCTGCTACTGGGTACGCCTTACAATCCAGTATCTGATTTCGGAATCTCTGTCTGACCATGATGTAATCTAATTGAAATCTTCTCGTATCTCCCGGCCTTTTCCAAGTATACCTCCTCCTCTTGTGATTCTTGACCAGGGTATTCGCTATTACTAGCTGAAACTTGTTACAGAACTCAATTAGTCTTTCTCCTCTTTCATTCCTAGTCCCAAGCCCAAATTCTCCTGTAACCTTTTCTTCTACTCCTTCCCCTACAACTGCATTCCAGTCGCCCATGACTATTAGATTTTCGTCCCCCTTTACATACTGCATTACCCTTTCAATATCCTCATACACTTCCTCTATCTGTTCATCTTCAGCTTGCGACGTCGGCATGTATACCTGAACTATCGTTGTCAGTGTTGGTCTGCTGTCGATTCTGATTAGAACAACCCAGTCACTGAACTGTTCACAGTAACACACCCTCTGCCCTACCTTCCTATTCATAACGAATCCTACAGCTGTTATACCATTTTCTGCTGCTGTTGATATTACCCGATACTCATCTGACCAGAAATCCTTGTCTTCCTTCCACTTCACTTCACTGACCCCTACTATATCTAGATTGAGCCTTTGCATTTCCCTGTTCAGATTTTCTAGTTCAATTACAGGCCACATGCCCTGTGGATACACGTTACGTGTCTTTAATGCAATGGTTTCCATTGCTTTCTGCATCCTCATGTCATTGACATTGCTGATTCTTCCGTCTTTAGGGGCAATTTCCCACCCCTAGGACAAGAGAGTGCCCTGAACCTCTATCCGCTCCTCCGCCCTCTTTGACAAGGCTGTTGGTAGAATGAGGCTGACTTCTTATGCCGGAAGTCTTCGGCCGCCAATGCTGATTATTTATCAAAATTTAGGCAGTGGCGGGGATCGAACCCGGGACCGAAGACATTTTGATTATGAATCAAAGACGCTACCCCTAGACCACATTCTAATTTATCCTGTTTAACAGGAAGTGTAATTTTATGTCGAAGCAATCTATACTACTGCCTTCCTACCCCATTTTTAATGTTGTTATTATAACTCTTCTCTCCGTAAGCTTCATTATTTCCAAAGTTATCTATAGCTTCTCCACATCAGTTTGTGCTATACTTATGGTACCCTGTCCTGCCTTAAAGCTTTCCTTCTTTATTATATAGTCCTCTTCTACTGAACTACATCATCAAACAGTGGAAAATCCTGGATAGAATGTAACAATATTATGAAAAGGAAAGTTCCTACTCACCATGTAGCGGAAATGCTAAGTCACAGATAGGCACAACAAAAAGACTGTCACAAATAAGCTTTCGATCAGCAAGGCCTTTGTCAGACATAGATGGCAGACACACACACAAATGCCCACACATACACACACGACTGCAGTCACTGGCAACTGAAGCCACACTGCTAGCAGCAGTGTAGTCGTCTGTTGTGCATGGTCGAGACAGTTGATACAGTGTGGCTTGTAAGTAGAACATGCAATGTGGCTTGTAAGGCAACAACAGAAATACAGGAAAGAAGAGAAAGAAATATGGACATTGAATATAGTGATGCATTAAAAAATAGCAACAGAGGAAAACAGCACTGGGCTAGGATTAAAGAAAAGCTGTCAGGCAAAAATCAAACAATGGAAAATTCAAGATGGAATGTAACAATATTATGAAAAGGAAAGCTACTACTCACAATATAGTGGAGATGCTGAATCGCAGATAGGCACAACAAAAAGACTATCACAAATAAGCTTTCGGCCAGTAAAGCCTTCGTCAAAAATAGATGACAGATACATACACACTCATGCAAATGCAACTGGCACATACGACTGCAGTCTTAGGCAACTAAGTGTGAGCAGCAGTGTGGTCTTGTAGCTGTCTACTGTGTGCAGCCGAGATGGTTGATACAGTGTTGCTCATAAGTAGAGCATGCGCTGTGGTTTGTAAGGCAACAGGGGAAGCACAGGAAAGAAGAGAAAGAGTATAGTGATGCCTTAAAAAATAGTAACAAAGGAAAACAGCACTGGCCTCGGATCGAAGAAAAGCCGTCAGGCAAAAATCATACAGTGGAAAATCCAGGATAGAATGTAAGAATATTATGAAAATGAAAGTTGCTACTCACCATATAGTGGAGGTGCTGAGCCACAGACAGGTGCAACAAAAAGACTGTCACAATCTTACTATTTTCTAATGCATCACAATATTCAATGTCCACATTTCTTTCTCTTCTTTCCTGTGTTTCTGTTGTTGCCTTACAAACTGCACTGCATGCTCTACTTATGAGCCACACTGTATCAACCATCTCAGCTGTGCACAACATATGGCTACAAGACCATGCTGCTGCTCACAGTGTGGCTTCAGTTGCCAGAGATTGCACTTGTGTGTGTGTGTGTGTGTGTGTGTGTGTGTGTGTGTCATCTACTTTTAACGAAGGCTCTACTAGCCAAAAGCTTATTTGTGACAATCTTTTTGTTGTGCCCATCTGTGCCTCGGCATATCTGCTATATGGTGAACTACATTATCAATACACAAAGATTTAGAAAGCATATTTTGGTCTGCAGAACATACAGAGGTGCAAACGCAGACTCTGATCATAACCTACTACTATAGTTCAATTCTTTTACCTTGGCAGCTCGCGCATGCCCGCCCAGATGCCGGAGATTGCTGCGTTGCCAGTTGCACACAACGTACACGCCAATAGAAGCAGCGCCATAGTATAACACAGTTCGCAAGCTTACGTTTAGGGGGGAGCGCGCAGTTCATGAAGTAAAGCCACCACGGCCGCATTAACCCTTTCGCTGCTACAAAGACGTGCTCCCTGCATTCCGCGCTGTGCGCGATTTTGTCACTGCACTGCTCGCCTGTGCAGACACATCGTGTTCCGACTGCTTTGACACTCTTATCGTTCGATTCCACATAAATTATTTGGCCCAAAAATTAAGATTTTTACACATCTTCTTGACTGATACCTTCCCCCCCATAAATGACTTAATTTTGTTTCGATGTTCAACGCAGTTATTATGCAGCATTAAATATAGTAAACCATTGCATGAAATTTTGAAGAGTTTGCAGAGGTAAAAGTCCATAGAGTATACTTTCCGTATGGTCGATTTTAGTAGCCACAATGTTGAGAATGAAATGTGGAAAGATACCTAAATTTCATATAAAATTTACTGTATAACAATATCTCATTTAAGTACCACATAGATGTCGTATGTAATATTGAGAAATAGTCCGTCTTTCACGACTGTAACAAAAGATTTATTTACACTGAGCACGTTTGGCTTTATTTTAAAGCACTTCAATCAATCAAAAGGAAGTAGACAAAATACATTAAACAAAACTGTGGACTTACAAAAACATTAGGACTTGAATATCCCGTCTTATCAGTGAAGTGCTCTGAGCTATGTCAAATATAATTTTTGTGTGTGGCACACACAAACATCATTTATTTGCTAAAACACTGATCAACCAACACAAACGTTGAATATTGTGTTACCGCAGCACAAAACTACAAAAGGTGACTTGGCAATGGAGGAGACAAAATACTGTCCACTGAAGGTGCTTCAAAAGAGAAAAACGCGTCTGGTCTAAATAAGTCGCTTATTACAGTTGCAGAAGAGGAATATATTTCAGTACCATTGGTAAAACTGCGACTGTGGAGCAAAAACAAGAAAGAGAACATGAGTACCATAGTGTATGTGCCATACCTTTCATTGATTGAAGTGCTTTAAAATAAAGCCAAACGCGTCCGGTGTAAATAAAACTTTTATTACAGTCGCGAAAGACGGAATATTTCTCAATATTACATACGACACTTATGTGGTACTTAAATTAAATGAGATATTGTTATACAGCAAATTTTATATGAAATTTAGGTATCTTGTCAACATTTCATTCTCAACATTGTGGCTACTAAAATCGACCATACAGAAAGTATACGCTATGGACTTCTACATCTGCAAACTCTTCAAAATTTCGTGCAATGGTTTACTACATTTAATGCTGCATAATACCTGTGTTGAACATCGAAACAAAATTATGTCATTTATGGGGGGAAGGTATCAGTCAAGAAGACGTGTAAAAATTAAATTTTTGGGCCAAATAGTTTCTGTGAAATCGAATGATAAGCGTGTCAAAGCAGTGGGAACACCATGTGTCTGCACAGGCGAGCAGTGCAGTGATGACAAAATCGTCCACAGCGCGGAATGCGGGGAGCATGTGTCTGCAGCAGCGAAAGGGTTAATGAAGAGACAAAGCACTATAAATTTTAAAAAATTGCGTTCAAACGAATATAATTCGTGAAGTAAGGCACTTCGATATTGTTTTTAAATAATGAAAGTATTAATCTCCGCACAAGGTTTGAACTCATAACCTTTCACAAAGCCAAACACCTTAACCGTTACGCTATCGCGGCTCGTCCGTATAGAGGATGCCATGAGGATATAACACATCACCCAAAATACTGACAAACACTGTTGGTATAACTGTGAATTACTCACGCTTCGTCGAAGTACAATAGGAAATAAACAATTATCGCTGTTCTTTATTGTGAAAAAGCAGTATAAAAGAAAGTCTGCTATCAAGACATTGCTTTTGTTATATTACTTTATTTATGACTGAACGTTTCTAAAACTGAAGACACTCGTCCATGCTATGCACTGCAGTCGAGATCTGGCAACGTTGTTCTCTGTTCATTGGCTGACTGTGTTTTGTGATGTCAGATGCGCAGAACGAACCTAAACTCGGCAGCCAACATAAATGATGCGCACTTTAAATGCATGCCACAAGATGATGCAGCAGCTTTTAGGCATGTCACTTGGTGCTCCTGAAGTACGAACATTAAACCGTCTACCACAATAACAATGAGAGGGCTGATGTTCGCCACTAGGGCTTCCCTGCATTTGTTGTGCATGCACACAGGGACCTTTACCTCTTATCATGCCCTCTGACAGCAGATAACTTGTGGTGAGATCATAGTAGTGAAGAAGATCAGGTTGAATTTATGAGGTAAAAAACGAGTAGTATACTGTGCCTACCTGATTTACCTGCAGATGTCCTCAGTAGCCAGCATCTCCTTGGAAAATTGACTGAAAAGTTGGTGGTAAAAGTATGCTATTGTTAATAATGTAGTTCACACTAAAATGTTAAGTTTAAACAATCTAATCAATGATATGGTCTGAACTAATGTTTATTCTCAGTTTGGGTCTCATGTACTTCACTTCGGTATAGATAAATATGTAGCTACATCCTACATTCAGTTAATGTCATACAGTAGTTGCAGTCCAGGTGCATTATTCTGACAGCAACTTAATGAGTCACAAATGTCTTCTTGTGACAAACTAGCAGTCAACCCAGTCACTGAATAGATCAATCAATATACTGTCCTTCAGAGCAAAATAAACATATCACAACAAACACCATGTGCACAGCAAGGGACTGTCATTATGGCTTATTGTTAGAGATCAATACAGTCATTTGTGTCATGTTAAATTCACATGGAAAGTAATTATCAAAAATTCTCACTCAGTTATTGAGTAATAAATGGCAGGACACAAAGCTCACCACAAACAGGGTACACTTTTTTTGTTTAACATATCCACCAGACCGTTATCTGGGCAATAGTGAAATCATCATTATCCAATGATTAATCTCTTCCAGTTATCAACCACAGACTCAGAGCTAACTGAGTAGCAAGGGCAGCCTATCATTCCCCATCAGCCATTATATCAAATAGATGAAATATGGTGTCATCTTTACATTACCATGTTTGTCTTCTAATGGTTTCAGGATGCTAATTTGACCCTATTGTAAACATACTTAAGTGTGAAAAATCAAGCAGATTAAGATGATGAATTTGGAGTCTTCTACACTTAACTTTAAGCTATTGAACTTCAGCTAAATGTATATCATTAAGAGCTTTTATCCTCAACTCCACAATTAAGATCTGCGAAACTCTTAGACACAGTAGATTTTATTTCATAAAATGTTAAGGATAAATACAACAGTCTATTTAAGTCTATTATGACAAATTACTAAGGGATTTACAATTAGTGTGCTGAAGCAGAACACATTCCTAAAGCTTAGAACAGTGTCCAACTTTGAAGCATCATTAAGCCACAATACATTATCTTTTGTAACATTTTCTGCATTTAATGTTCAAATACTTTAAGCAAGCAGGAGGTCAAATAGGGAGGCAAGTTTGTGCAGCATATGATATGAAAAATCAAAATTAAGTTATTGATACTGTTTTGTGTCACATAGGATTACCTATTTATTTATTATAATTTTGAACTAACCACTTGCTTTGGAACAAATTTATGCTATACTGTTCTTAAATGAATTTTATTTTTATAGTTGTTACTTATTCTGGTACAAATTTGAGACACACTCCATTTATGCAGTAGCGCAAACCAGTTGGTTCTGGACCATCATTGAAAACATGACCAAGGTGAGCAGAGCACTGAAAAAAGAAAAATTCATTTAAAACATTGAAAACCATTGGTGAAAGTTGTAAAGTATGAGATAAATACTAACAAAAAGATAGAGGGGCTGGCCAGTACTTACCTCAGCTTAGTACATCCGATAGGTACATAAAACACAACAGAAAATTTACGTTCCTAGCTTTCGGAACAAGAAACACAGTTTGTAATAAGAGCAGCTCTAAACATATTCTGAGTTGATAGTTCCTCATTCGAATAGGGTAAACCCACTGGAGCCAAAAGCATATCAGAGAGAAGAAAGCATGATTTCATATATTCCACATTACTACGAAATGAGACAGGGACAATCTGAGCTTTCTAGCCACAAAAGTTAACGGAACTAGGAAGTATTTTAGGGAGGCACAGGAGGCTATGAAAAAGTATACTTTTTCTACACGTTATTGGATCAGTATATCAACAAAGATACCAACAGTAAGTAGATATAATAAAAATGAAAACTGCTACAATATTGGAAGGAAAATAAACACAAGGGAAAGGGAGTGAAGATTAGTGTTTTAACATTCCAATGACCATGAGGCCAAATAAGTGGAAATTACAATGGAAAAGCCATAAAAAGAAGGAAGATACGGTTGTGTGTTCCACAGATTATACTTGTGTCCTTTATTCATTCACATATCATGTTCCATAAATCCAATTATGAAGAAGATTATTCAAGGATGTGGACCAAGTCAAGTTGTACTTCAATAAGCAAAAGCAGCCATTGCATGCTCATTGATACTTCAAAGATATTGCTCCCGAGGGTTCTGAAACTTTTGAGAATGTTTAAATTTCAAGTTTGAAGTTAATCACAAATGACAAATATTCTTTTCATATGATATAATTACAAATTAC
The DNA here is from genome assembly GCF_021461395.2 of Schistocerca americana. NCBI lineage: Eukaryota > Metazoa > Arthropoda > Insecta > Orthoptera > Acrididae > Schistocerca > Schistocerca americana. Next base: position 1,021,897,771 of record NC_060119.1, read on the forward strand.
CAATTTTCTGGTCATTTTCCCTTTAAGTACACTGTGAAACCTTGCTTCATGCCAAATTTCATGATTCTACGTCAATGGAAAGTACCCTAGGGTAAGGTGGTACAATTTTGATCATTTCAGAAAAATGCTATTGTAATGGGAAACATATGGAGGAAAGAAATAATTTAAATTATGGCACTTGTTCTTTGATATTTAATGAATATGTAACACGAATATTACGGCATTACAAGTGTCAGTTTAAACACAATAAAAGGTTACAGAATTTAGTAAAATTGTTCAAAAATGAATCACACTAGGCACAGTTGTGATCACTGACATCTTACACACAAAAAGCACTTTTTACCTCGGACATCGACGCAAACTTCATGGTACCAAATGTTTACATTTATGGCAGCGAATCCAGTCACCATTTGCCAATGATTCTGCACTATAATAATTCAAGAAACAAAATGTTGTGACAGTGCCACGACAGTACGTGCAAACGGCGATAGAGGCGCTCCGCAACTCGGCTGAGCGCGGGAGCGCCACCTAGCTACGAACGGCGCATGTCACGGCACGGCAGTCGAATAAGAGATACTGAGTTGTTATCATGTAACCAGCTATTGTTTCTAAGTGAGTGTGTTTGAATATCCACGCAATTATTGGTGATTAAAGGTTATAACACTTTTTGGCGATGAGGTCGGATATTTTCGCTGCGTTGTGGATTTGTGTGTTCGTGACGGGGCAGACATGGAACAGCTTATGCAGGCGCTCATTGAACAACAAACACAGCTGACGGCTGCTATTCAGGCACAACAAACACAGCTAACGGCTGCTATTCAGGCGTTGTCGACGTCGCTTACTCACTGTCTGTCTTCCTCTTCTCCGCCTCCATTCCCTCCTTACGATGAGGCCGCTGAAGACTGGGAGGATTATGAGAAGTGTTTGCGGCAACACTTCTTAGCTTTTGGCCTTGGGTGGCGGAACTACACGGTCTGAGTAGGAAATGTCAGTTTGTCACGGACACTCATCATGAGTCTTATCCTGATTCAATGGTTAGGGATGCTATTCTACAGGTTGCTCCTGATAAAGAAGTTCGGCAACGTGCCGTACAACTGCCAAACCCGTCGTTGTCGGAAGTTCTAAGCATCGCTCAATCCTTTGAAGTGTGTCACACTGCTGGCGCGCAAATAGACGCGTGGTGTGATGTAGGCGCTGTACAGTCAACTTTCGACACGGACAATTTTTTCACAGGAGAACGAAGATGTGGCGGCGGTTCACTCGCGTAAACAACGTCGCGTTGGGCCGCAACGCTCGCAGCAAAAACAGTAACCACAGAAGCAGATTCGTTTCGCACTTCCTTCTTGTCCACGCTGTTTCGTACAGCATGACAGGGCCGCATGTCGAAAACGTTGGGCCATGTGTAATTCATGTAGGAAAAAAGGCCACATTGCTTCTGTGTGTCAGTCCCCTAAAGTTCCTGTCGACGAGGACGAGGCATCGGACATGGATGTTAACTGTGTGCTTTCTCAAACAAATAAGTTGTTTGTTACTGTTCGTGTTCTGGATAAAGACATTCGCATGCAAGTGGACACTGGCTCTGCAGTAACTCTCATTAATTCTCGCACATATTTGGAGTTGGGCTCCCCTCCCTTGTCTCCAGTTACGCGAAATCTGAGAACTTATAATAAACAGAAAATTCCTATCATTGGCCAGTTTGATGCTTCCACTGCCTACAAGTCTGTGGTTAGGCCCCTCACGTTTTATGTGGTGGATCATGCGGGGACTGAAAACCTGTTCGGTTATAATGCTTTCCAGTTGCTCGGGTTCTCCATTGATGATGATGTGCACCTCATATCTGAGGATATTCCGTATCAACAGCTGGATGAATTGTGTTCTGAATTTTCGTCCGTGTTCTCTGCTGGTCTGGGTCGTGCCAAGGATTTTGAAGCCCACATTACTCTTAAACCTACAGCTCGCCCTAAGTTTTTCCGGGCACGCCCTATTCCGGTGGCGTTGCGTGCACCTGTCAAGGCTGAGATAGACAAGTTAACAGCTTCAGGGATTCTCCTTCCTGTTACCTCCAGCGAATGGCCATCGCCAGCCGTGGTGGTTTCTAAACCAAACGGGAGTCTGCAATTGTGTGGTGATTTTAAAGCCATTGTCAATGCTCAGAGCCTCATTGACACTTATCCTCTTCCCCGTCCTGAGGAGTTATTTACCAAGCTCGCTGGGGGCCAGTTCTTTTCCAAACCTGACTTATCGGAGGCGTACCATCAGTTGCCATTGGATGCTTCTTCCAAGGAATTTCTCGTCATCACTACTCCTTGTGGGTTGTATCAGTACCAGCGGTTACCATTTGGCGTCGCTAGCACGCCGGCCATTTTTCAGCGGTTTTTGGAACAGCTCACAGCTTCCGTTCCTGGCTGCATCAACTATCTGGATGACATTGTTGTCACAGGGGCCTCCACTTAGGAGCACCTTCGCAATTTGCGTTCACTGTTTCGGGTTTTGCATTCGGCTGGGTTGAGGTGCAATCTGGACAAGTCACAGTTCTTCCCACCCTCCATTGTGTATCTTGGTTTCCACTTGTCCCGTGAGGGTATATGTCCTCTACGTCAGCACGTTGCGGCCATTAACGCTCTACCCTGGCTGTCTACGGTCAAAGAACTTTAGGCGTTTCTAGGCAAGATTGCTTATTATCACAAATTCATTCCATCCACGGCGGTGGTAGCTCATCCTCTGCATCAGCTGTTACGCAAAAACATCCCTTTCTGTTGGTCCGACGAGTGTGAGCAGGTTTTTGTCTGCCTGAAGGCTCATTTGCAGTCGGCGCCTTGTCTTGCCACATTCTGTCCAGGTCAGCACTTGGTTCTGGCGACTGACGCGTCACAGTATGGCCTAGGGGCTGTTCTCGCCCATCGGTATGAGGATGGGTCGGAACGACCCATCGCCTATGCTTCCAAGACCCTCAACGAAGCGCAACGGCGTTACTCTCAAATCGAAAAGGAGGCGCTCACTATCATTTATGCTCTAAAAAAGTTCAGCGTTTTTTTGTATGGTTCTAAGTTTCACCTCATCACCGACCACAAGCCGCTGGTCTCTCTGTTCAGCCCATCGGTGTCACATCCGGATAAGGCAGCTCACCGCCTGCAACGTTGGGCCTTATACTTGTCTCGTTTTCACTATGAGATTCACTATCGCTTCACGGCCCAGCACACCAACGTTGACGCATTGTCGTGGTTACCGATGGGCCCCGACCCGGTTTTCGATTGTAATGAACTACTCTGTTTCCACATTGATGAGGAAGAACGTCGTGCGGTCGAGGGTTTTCCACTTACAGGTTCGCAGGTCGCGTCGGCTACTGCGTGGGACCCGGTCCTGCGTCAGGTGATCGTTTTTGTTCAACGGGGTTGGCCGGACAGGACCAAGGGCCGGGCATCGGAGCCCCTTCGCAACTACCATGCCTTGCGCCTTCGTCTGTCTGTTCATGATGGTGTTGTTCTTCTGGCCACGGATGGCGCATTTCCACGGGTCGTGGTGCCAGCCTCTCTTCGCAAAGATGTTCTCAAACTGTTGCATGAAGGCCATTGGGGTATTTCTCGGACTAGTCCCTGGACCGCAGGCACGTTTATTGGCCTGGTATTGATTCGGACATTGCCCACATGGTTGCTGTGTGTGGTCAGTGTGCTCAACAACTGGCGGCACCTCGTACAATGCCATCTCCGTGGCCTGATCCAGCGCAGCCATGGGAACAGGTGCACGTTGACTTTGCCGGCCCCTTCCTCGGTACTTATTGGCTACTGTTGATTGACGCCTTCTCGAAGTTTCCCTTTGTTGTTTGATGTCCGTCGCCCACCACTGTGGCGACAATGCTGGCTTTGTCCAAAATCTTTGCACTAGACGGTTTTCCATCCATGATTGTCATGGACAATGGCCCTCAGTTCTCTTTGCAGGCCTTCCGTGATTTTTCTACTGGACAAGGGATTTATCATGTTACAGCACTGCCCTTCCATCCGCAATCGAATGGGGAGGTCGAGCGCCTTGTCTGCACTTTCAAAAGCCAGATGAAAAAATTCCTTAGTGATTTTTTCACAGATGACGCTCTCCTGCAAAATTCTTATCGCTTCACGCCTCTGGGTGATCGCAGCCCTGCTGAACTCTTGCATGGCCGCCAACCGCGCACTCTACTGCACCTGCTTCACCCTGTCAGGCATTGTGCTGTGTCCCCTAGTGTGGGAAAATACTCGGGGGGGGGGTGCCGACGTGTGGGCATGAGGGTATGGATCTCGCCCCAAATGGATTCCAGGGGTGGTCAAGGCTCTTCGTGGCCGCCGGCTTTGTGAAATACGTACGGACAACGGCATGGTTGTTCGCCTTTACGACCAGGTGCACCCACGAGTGGTGGCCACGCCGGTGCCACCGCCCCTTCCTTCGCCTCCACCAGCCCGAGAAGCCAGTCCTGTCGCTGCTGCCGATCTACCATACGTGTTGATGCAGCCGACGTCACTACCGCTTCCAAGTACACCGGAACCGGCCCCAGTCGCGACGCCGCCTTCTCCGGGACCCATCTCGCTGGAGCACACCCCCAGGACCACGACACCTATGGATGCTGCTCCGGAGTTTTCACCCATCATCTCGTCCAGGAGGCACGTTCCACGCACGAGCTTCCGTCCTGGACATTTTCGACCATACTCTCGTGTCTCTCCGTGGGATCTTCTCGGGGCCTCACAAGAGGCCATGGATGTCTCCGCACTGTCCATGTCTCCAAGGAAGTGAGTGTTTTGTTTTTCAAGGGGGGAAAAGTGTTGTGACAGTGCCACGACATTTAACAGTGCCGCCACGACAGTTCGCACAAACGGCGATAGAGGCGCTCCGCAACTCGGCTGAGCGCGGGAGCACCACCTAGCTACAAATGGCGCCGGCCGCATGTCACGGCACGGCAGTCGAATAAGAGATACTGAGTTGTTATCATGTAACCAGCTGTTGTTTCTAAGTGAATGTGTTTGAATATCCACGCAATTATTGGTGATTAAAGGTTATAACACAAAATGCATAATTATTTTTTTTGTTTGCTGGCAATTTGAAGCTTTTAATACTTCTTTAATTATTTTTCATAGATTACATTTCTGTTTATTGTTCTTGCATTTGTTTATTTCTTTGTTTGGTCCCTGCTGAAAAAGATTCTTTTGCTGCAGAGGTTTTACAGGTTTGCATCTGAAATGAGTCGAATTGATGTCTGTGTTTTCCTTTTCCAAAACGATACTTTTTTCTCTGGAGTTGGCAAAATGTTCTTGACAGCATTGTGCTGAGAAATGGTACTGAATGCTGGTTTTATGGATTTGCCGTCTTCTTCTGTTACATCTTTTAGAGATATGCACACTTCAAACCAGAATGCTGGTAGTAGCTTGTTTGGTGGGGATTGAAGGTGCAAATTTCTCCTTGGAAACAATGTCTGTGCAGAAGGGCATTATTCCTATGCACTGGTACCTCTTGATTGTACATCCACCAGAGGCAGTTTTCCTCCAGGCATCACAGAAAATAGTACAGAATATTTGTTTTGTAATGCTTTCATTGGGATTACAATGAGTCGACTCAATTGAATTTCTCTGATATTGTGCCTTTAGAGACTTGAAGGAAATTATGTCTAATGGCCGTAGTACATGTGTACTGTGTGTAGGCGATCCCAAAAGTTCCATCGCATTTTCCTGACAATATTCTACAGCATCCAAGCTAGTATGCCTGCCATGGTTTTCAATAACAAGAACTGTAACACTAACCACTGTTTGGTATTTCTTGAAGTGTCGAAGCCAAATCATAAACAGTTCTTCATTAATGTACCCCAATTCACTCATTTCCCTAATGGAACCAGGAAGTATCCATTCTTGAAATTCAGGGCAAATCCTCACTCCTTTGAAAATTATCATTGGTGGTAAATACATATCAGATGCATTCATGTGTGCAGTAACAGTCAAATTTCACTCTCCTTCCATATTTGTTAATGAAAAAACTTATCACTTACTTTTACGACTAACTACTTTTGTGGTCCGTTGTTAAGAGGAAAGCTTTGAAATATTTCCTTACTTCCGCATTATTTAAGCCATCAGCTGTGGCTCTTGAAAGACCCTCAGTTTTTCGCAGGCTAAGGTTAGCGTGTCTCGTAATAAATGCTGTAAACGAATCGAATCGATTCCAGCAACCTTGCTTTCTGTGTTCCATGGATGTTTCAAAGTATTTTTCTCAGCCAACCGAAATGCAGCTCTTGTTAACTCAAGCAGCGTCAGACCCAATCCTCACTTTTCTAGGAATAAAGCTCTCTGGACCAAACCATCTTCCATTTCAGAATTGAGTACCGCTGGATGACCTATTCTGTTTTTTATAGTTAGAGGTAATCCAGCTTGCATTTTTTTAAAATTTGTATTTTACAATGCAGAGTGCTGAGAGGAATATCATATAATTCTGATGTAGCTGAAAGACTCAATGTAATGCAGTTGGACTCTATTTATTGCAGTTTTTTTTCCCCCTGGTTGTTCGGGGCATCTCATGGGGAAATAAGGGGGTTTGCTTTTAAAAATATGTTTAAATATGCAGAACTTATTTGCAGTAATTGTGTATAATACATCTACAGTAACCAGTCTTGACAGACTAAACTAAAGAACTGCATTGATCAAAATTGTATTAGGGTATCAAAACTATACCTTTTTTCTGATCAAAAATATACTATTGGTGAGAGTTAAATCATGAACAAATAATACTTAGCTGTACCAAGAGATGGCAGCACATGTCACACAATCGTTTTCTTTAGATGCCACAGAACACATGGAAACAGGAAACAAGTCTGTAACGGCACTAATTCAGAATTTATAAGCACTTGAAAACCAGTCATTTTATAAGAATGCTTAAAACTTAGTAACTTCACTTACCTCTCAAAAAGAAAAAAAATATATCTCTGTAGCACAAACTGGTGTATTCAGAGAAATGATAGGAAGAGCTGCACAAACCATCCACATTGCAACGTCACATGAAGGCAAGTTCTACCAACACTACAAAACTGAAAAAATGGCATGAAACCTTATCTTGATTGGAATTGTACCTATATCGAAACTGTACCACCTTACCCTAGGTTTTGATGAGTGAGTTTGCAAATATCAAAATATGTGACACAAATGGCCACAGATTTTGAATGCACTGATGACTTGGAAGCTATCAATTTGTACACCACTAATGGACCACAGATTTTAGTATGTGACATTCCTCAGATAAACAGTTTTTAATAGTCAGCCAGCCAGACAACAAAGTGTGCCTACAACAGTTCCGTTTTTACCAGGAGCCTTAAAAAGACAATGCTTTTTCCACTGCTTTGCTGCTGTTTTCACCTGTTATTTCATACTAGACATGTATGTAAGTTAACTGATTTCAGAGGATGCTATTAACTGTAGGTAAGTAGAAAAATTAAAATCTGTTTAACAAGATTATTAGTGTGAAATTATTTTTACTTCTTGTATTATAATTGTGACTCTTGGACTTAATCTTAAATTTGTTATTGTTATTAAAAAGAAATCCTTGGGTAACAGAAGAGATACTGAATTTAATTGATGAAAGGAGAAAATACAAAAACGCAGCAAGTGAAGCAGGCAAAAAGGAATACAAACGTCTCAAAAATGCAAAATGGCTAAGCAGGGATGGCTAGAGGACAAATGTAATGATGTAGAGGCTTATCTCATGAGTGGTAAGATAGACACTGCCTACACGAAAATTAAAGAGACCTTTGGAGAAAAGAGAACCACTTGCATGAATATCAAGAGCTCAGATGGAAACCCAGTTCTAAGCAAACAAGGGAAAGCAGAAAGGTGGCAGGAGTATTTAGAGGGTCTATACAGGGGCGATGTTCTTGAGGACAATATTATGGAAATGGAAGAGGAGGCAGATGAGGATGAAATGGGAGATATGATACTGCGTGGAGAGTTTGACAGAGCACTGAAAGACCTAAGTCGAAACAAGGCCCCGGGAGTAGACAACATTCCATTAGAACTACTGACAGCCTTGGGAGAGCCAGTCCTGACAAGACTCTACCATCTGGTGAGCAAGATGTATGAGACAGGCGAAATACCCTCAGACTTCAAGAAGAATATAATAATTTCAATCCCAAAGAAAGCAGGTGTTGACAGATGTGAAAATTACCAAACTATCAGTTTAATAAGTCACAGCTGCAAAATATTAACACGAATTCTTTACAGATGAATGGAAAAACTGGTAGAAGCCGATCTTGGGGAAGATCAGTTTGGATTCCGCAGGAATGTTGGAACACGTGAGGCAATACTGACCCTACGATTTATCTTAGAAGAAAGATTAAGGAAAGGCAAACCTATGTTTCTAGCATTTGTAGACTTAGAGAAAGCTTTTGACAATGTTGACTAGAATACTCTCTTTCAAATTCTGAGCATGGCAGGGGTAAAATACAGGGAGCGAAAGGCTATTTACAATTTGTACAGAAACCAGATGGCAGTTATAAGAGTTGAGGGACATGAAAGGGAAGCAGTGGTTGGGAAGGGGTTGAGACAGGGTTGTAGCCTCTCCCCGATGCTATTCAATCTGTATATTGAGCAAGCAATAAAGAAAACAAAAGAAAAGTTTGGAGTAGGTATTAAAATCCTTGGAGAAGAAATAAAAACTTTGAGGTTTGCCGATGACATTGTAATTCTGTCAGAGACAGCAAAGGACTTGGAAGAGCAGTTGAACGGAATGGACAGTGTCTTGAAAGGAGGGTATAAGATGAACATCAACAAAAGCAAAACGAGGATAATGGAATGTAGTCGAATTAAGTCGGATGATGCTGCGGGAATTAGATTAGGAAATGAGACACTTAAAGTAGTAAAGGATTTTTGCTATTTGGGGAGGAAAATAACTGATGATGGTCGAAGTAGAGAGGATATAAAATGTAGACTGGCAATGGTAAGGAAAGCATTTCTGAAGAAGAGAAATTTGTTAACATCGAGTATTGATTTAAGTGTCAGGAAGTCATTTCTGAAAGTATTTGTATGGAGTGTAGCCATGTATGGAAGTGAAACATGGACGATAAATAGTTTAGACAAAAAGAGAATAGAATCTTTTGAAATGTGGTGCTACAGAAGAATGCTGAAGATTAGATGGGTAGATCACATAACTAATGAGGAGGTATTGAATAGATTTGGGGAGAAGAGAATTTGTGGCAGAACTTGACTAGAAGAAGGGATCGGTTGGTAGGACATGTTCTGAGGCATCAAGGGATCACCAATTTAGTACTGGAGGGCAGCATGGAGGGTAAAAATCGTAGAGGGAGACCAAGAGAGGAATACACTAAGCAGATTCAGAAGGATTTAGGCTGCTGTAGGTACTGGGAGATGAAGAGGCTTGCACAGGATAGAGTAGCATGGAGAGCTGCATCAAATCAGTCTCAGGACTGAAGACCACAACAACAACAATATTAAATACAAATGGAAATGTATTGGAATGTGATTGTAAGAATCGTGAAGTTCCCAAAGATTCATCTGCAAGATGTAAGTTATTGCCTTTACACAATACCCTTACTACACACTTCAGCATAATATCCACCTTTATGCATGGATATGGACGTGTCCGAAAGAACAGATACTATCTCCATATATAGTTAATGCTAACTGGCCATTGACCTTCTTCTTCTGTGCAGATGCACATGCATTGCCCGACCTCTAACAGATCTCAGTCAGATCATCTGCCGCGAGTAATGAGTGTAACGAGCAGGGGCACTACGGATATAGTGTGTAGACATTAAGTTGGGAATGTGGGTCTCACAGGGAGTGTGCAAGGGATAAATCCCTGCAATCGCACTGTCCTCTGTGCCCTTGGTGGCTCAGATGGATAGAGCGTCTGCCATGTAAGCAGGAGATCCCGGGCTCGAGTCCTGGTTGGGGCACACATTTTCAATGTCCCTGTTGATGTATATCAATGCCTGTTGACAGCGTAGGGTCTTCATTTAACGATCATTTCTTTATGCATAGAAATTTCACACATAGTGTTTCATTTCACTCTACCTCTGGTTCTATAAATCATTTTTATTTGTCTGCATAATGTGAGTAACTGCCAAACATTCTGATATACCATAGTTATGCTTCACTCTGAATGTCGTTTTATTTCTGTCATATCATATTTTACTGAAATCCTTTGCTTTCTGTCATTAAGTATGACTCCACCCACACAATGAGGATGCCAGAAAGCGTTAGCTGCCATAATGTGTTAGCTGCTACAGTAAAATTTTATGATATACATAATTAAATGCTTCGCCAAGAGCACAGAAAATGCCAACTAAATAATTTTTCTTTCTTGGTTCTACCATAACTGAATTTTTATATTAGTTTGTATGTAGAAAATCCTTAATGCAAGCCTAGCTGATAAGTTGTTAAAGGGTTAGTATCGTAAAAGAGGTTCAGTATTCTGTAATAAGCAACATTCTAGAGACATTTGCAAAGGTGGGAGATGGGTCTTTACTTACTTTCTTATTCCCACTTTTATAAATGGTTATTACAACTCCATATTGCAGTCTTTCAGGAAATACATGTTGACACATCAATTGATTACAATTGGGGGGGGGGGGGGGGGGGGGAGGGAGGGTTACAATCAGATCAGCAAAAGCTTTAACTGTTTGGCTGAAAAACCATCACAGTCAGAAGAATTACTGATATTTAGTAATCTGATGGTTTTTGTGATTTCTTTAACAGTTGGAAAGGCAAAACTGATCTCTGCTGGTGGAGTATGGCATGTAACGCATGCCTAAGTACATTATAATGAATCTGCTTTTGAAACTTTGTTTTTTGTTCTCGGGTTTTCTGCTACTTTCAGTAAGAATTAACTGAATTTAGTAGCCAATGGCTTCAATCTAATATCATGTGTCTCACAGCTATTATCATCAGGGAGTTGAATAGCATTTGCTTATCAGACTTATTTGTTTTACCTCATAATTTGTATTTTATTTGTTCTTGGAATGTAGGGTGTTTTTTTTTTTTTTTTAAAGGCAAGGTTGTTGCTTTTTTTTGATGGCACAACATTGGTTGTAATGCATATTTAAATCTTTCTTCTGACACAAGAGTGTTACCCACTCTTTCTCTCAGCATCGACTGCAACTATGTAACTTACTTACACATCCAGTTATACAGTTTGATATGGATTCAGAACCACAGTGTGGCTCAGCATTCTTCACAGTAGCAAATGTTGAAAGATGTGGAAGACATGATAAATAATGGATAAAAATCCCCAGACTTTAGGATCTGCAGTTTTTTACTTAACCACTAAGCCACTGAGACACATCACAAGAGTAGTTATTGATGTGGCTTGGGAAAAAAATAATAATTTTACAATTGAATCACTATTAAGGCACAACAATATATGGAGTTAGTGCTTTTTATATTGTTGTTTTTCAATCTGTATAAACAAATTTAAACTTGTTCATCACTTGAACTGTCAGATTTCTCTTCTGTGTTGGATTAACATTAATAATTTACTAGATGTGGAAAGAAAAAGTAACTTCATACTCCAGTCAGAAACTGCAAAACACACGTTGTTTCAAACATGAAATTGGAACAGGTACTACCTTGTGTACAATTGGCAGGATACTTCATAAAGATGAAACATTGTGGTAAATTAAACTTACATTGTGACACAGAACTTCAGTTCGAATCATACCATGGCTCGTATCTAAACGTTGTATGACACTTCCATCAATGCTCTGATAAAAAGAGGGCCAGCCACTGCCAGAGTTATATTTTGTTTCTGATCTAAAACATATGAACACATTCATTTACAAGCAAATTATGTTACGGCATGAAAATCAAAGTATGATTAAAATGTTGCACTCAACAGTGGAATACTTGCATGTATAAATGTAATGCAGGGTACAATCAACAAGGAAATTGCCAAATCACTCAAATAAGGGGGTAATATAGTTATTAAACAAAACTATACACAAAGCAGCAAGGAATTTTCAAGTAAATTTCATATTACATTGTATCATAAGTGACTAAAATTAAGACACAACCCAAGTAAACAAGTAAGTGGTTTCATGGACCTTGCAAACTCTTTGTTATGAAAACATACAAGTGATGCGAGTAAAGATGGGCTTGGAACTATGCTTGTGCAAAAACTGAGCCAAGATAGGTATGATGTGCTTCTGTCAATCATTACAGTCGTGTGAATACCAACCCAAACTGAAAGATCTGATTTTGTTTACAATGTGTAGACAAAAAATCAAACCTAAAAACTTCATCATGCAATATTGGCTCAGTTTTAATAAAAGATATATCATTCTTGAAACAAAAATTAACAAACCATGAACTACATAACAAATCAGTAACAAATAATAAGTTTATTAATCACAGCATACCTAAAGAAACCAGAGAGGCAGCAAACGCAGTTCACAAAAACGATCACATAAAACTTTGCAGATAGTGTTTGATGAATTCAAAGACTGGTACGATATGTGCCCAATGTTCCATTAGTGATATGGAAATGTTTAGTGTTTGATGAATTCAAAGACTGGTACGATATGTGCTCAATGTTCCATTAGTGATATGGAAATGTGGGATCCTTCTTTATAAAAATTAATACAGGGGTTCCCACTCGAACACCTCCAGATCTAATGAAATTTGGTGTGAATGTTCTAAATGGTCTTTGATGGTTATATACCAAATTTCAGTACAGTACCTTCAGTGGTTGAATTTTTAGGGGCTTTTAAAGAGAGGCTACTCATCTTCGCGTCATGTACTTTGATGTAAATGTGCATGGTTTGCTAGGCTTTTTTAAAAGTTCTAGCAAACATTTGGTCATTTGGTTTAATACATGTAGACAACTTATTATGCTGAACCACACCACGGGAAAACTTAGGGATTTAGTGGAAGGAACGAGCAGAACTGTGTGGGTACATAAAGCTGATGAGGACATTTTGTTGTTTGTGTGAAACTTCACACACATTTCCAACCCACCAAAAATTATCATACACACAAGCAACATACTGTCCTAGTTGTAAACTTGCAATTTAGATTGCTGGAATTTCTTCATCTTCTCTGAAGGCATTAACTGTGAATGCTGTAGCTCCATTGGAAACTCTGCTTGCTCTGAGCAGATTACAATTAATTGGCTTACATTGGTGATTCTCTCTCATTCCAGAAATTGTATATCCCCAGGCAAAACTTGTTTCTTGACCAGGCTGAATTTTTTCAGTTTCTTATTTTTGTACATGAAAAAAATCTTTATGCCTGGAATACTACCATCAAAGAATTTGATCAAATCATATGGAGTCAATATTTGCTTATCTAAGAGCATCTGCTATCTAGCACGGGCTGCTAGTATTTTTCCTGTTCCCCAATACCATCACAATGCAATTTACTGTTGTTTATTCCAAAAAAATTCCATTCTGTAGTGATGCCAGAATCCTTTTTGTACAGATATAAATTGATGAAATTTTTGAAATTCTCATATTGAGCAGCTCAACCATTACTAGAGTAATAAAAGTTCTTAATGTATTCAATCTTTGTCTTTAAACATGCTATTAATTTTATTTGGAAGGCATGGGTAGCAATTGTATCATGACAAAGACAGTCACTGATCATACAAATGCAAATACTCTGACATTCTTTGCCACCAAAATAGACAACAAATGGATGTAATGTGGCCTGACTATTCACGCAGTGAAATCCTTGCACAGCATCTTGAACAACAAATTAATAATTCTCAGCAAAATCCATCAATATAATTAATTCATTTTGTGCAGAATTTCCTTTTAGGTGCGTAAGGCAAAAATTTTGGTGTTTTGACACAAAGTGATGGCTCCAGAATGAGATTTTCACTTTGCAGCGGAGTGTGCGCTGATATGAAACTTCCTGGCAGATTAAAACTGTGTGCCAGACTGAGACTCAAACTCGGGACCTTGGCCTTTCGCGGGCAAGTGCTCTACCAACTGAGCTACCCAAGAACAACTCACGCCCTGTCCTTCTGCCAGTATCCCATCTCCTACCCTCCAAACTTTACAGAAGCTCTCCTGCGAAGCCCAGAACCCTGATCAGGGGAAACTTACCAGAGGAGATGAGAAGGAAAGACTGACTCTTGGGGACAGTTCTCTTTCCTCCTCATCCTGTATGGTAAGTCTTCCCTAACCCAGGATTCTGTGCAACTTTCCCGTAACTCTCCCCATTTCCTAAACCTCATCAGTTCTTTTCCTTCATCCCTCTTCCTTCCCCTTCAACCCTTCTGCCAGAGGAAGGTACCACTGGCTCCGAAAGCTTGCACATTTCCTTACCTTTTGTATGGGTTTTCTACTGCCACTGTTTGGTGAGCAGATTTTTTTATCCACCCAATTTTATTATACTAGCATAGTAATAACCAGATCTTGCTAAAATGAAAAGAATTTGGCAGTTCCCTGGTCCCAGTGCATGATCTGCTGCTTCTGATTGATCCGTATTGCACAGGCAACAAATGACTAGTTTGAGAAAATAAGCAAATATATCAAAAAAAAAATTATTGTGATGGATGTAAACAGTATTTCTTGCACATTCCATATGATAAAAGACTTACAAGGTCTATTCAAAACATTCCGCAACATCCGTAATTTTGCACCAATGGTGTGTTGGAGAGAAATGCCGTTGGGATTACCTGCACATGCCTGTGTTTAATCTGTAACTGGCGTAAGTTTTATTGTTGTCTGTAAATACTGTGTTACACAGTTTGCAAATTTTAAGATGACAGATTTAGAGGAGCAACCTGTCTACATTAAATTTTGTGTGAAGCTCACGAAAACCTTTACAGAGAGACACCAAATGATGCAGAAAACATACGGTGATGAGTGCTTAACCCTTGCTTGGTGTTACATGTTGGTCACATGGTTTAAAAATGGCCTGATGGAAGTTAAAGATGACCCTCATTCAGGACGCACTTCGATGTCTACCGATGACGCTCACATCAGGAATGTCAGTGACGTTGTGGTGCCAATCAAAGACTGACTGTCCGAGAGATTGTAGAAGAATGTAACGTTTCAGTTGGATCATGTCATGAAATCCTGACACAGCATTTTGGAATGCACCATGTTGTTGCCAAGTTCATCCCACAGCTAGTGAGAAGACCAGAAAGACCTTCACCTCACAATATGTGAAGAGCTTTTGGATTGCGCAAATGAGAACAAGATGTTCCTTAAGAGAATCATATCTGTTTATGAGACATGGGTCTATGGTTATGAAGTTGAGACCAAGGTTAAGTCCTCACAACGGGTTGGAAATGGTTCTCCAAGACAAAAATAAAAAGCTCATTAGGTCTTAGACTTTGAAGAGTTAGATTATCATGAATTCATGCCACAGGGATAAACTGCTAATCACTGGTACTATTGGGACGTGCTGTGACGTCTCCGAGAAAATGTCATAAGGAAAAGGCCTGAAATGTGGTGAAACAATTCATGGCTCTTGCATCACAATAATGCTCCTGCACATTCATCCCTTTTGATGTGTGATTACTGCACAAGAAATGAAATCACTGTGCTGCTTCATCTTCCGTACTCTCCAGATCTGGCCCCTGGAGACTTCTTTTTATTTCCGAAGTTGGAAAACCTGTTGAAAGGACGAAGATTTGCAATGATAGATGAGATAAAAGAAAATCTGCTGACGGCGTGTTGCGCAATCCAGCAAGAGTCATACCAAGACTGCTTCTGTAAGTGGAAACGGCATTGGGAGCTGTGTATAAATCATGGAGGAGAGTATGTCAGAGGAGGCCATGCACTATAATTAAAAGGCAAGAGCAGAAAAATTTTGTGGACAAAGTTCCAGAATTTTTTGAACACACCTCTTATATCTAAATGGGTGGGGGAAGCAATTAGTTCTAAAGGAAGTGATTGGTGAAATGGGTAACAAGACTTATGTGCCATTACCAGAAGATAATATGAAGCTTGTTTTTTATGTAAGGTCTGTTTTGTTGCAGACACTAGCAGTTCGCACACATGCTGCAACAAGTGCATGTGTTGTGTACCAGCATGCCTCGGGAACAACTGCTCAGTTTTAGCTCTGTAGCTAACCTGTACGGTTCTGCTCTGTGCCTGACTATCAACTTGCCCGTCGTTTGTGAGGTTCACTCAGTGATACAGTTTTTGTCAGCAAGGAACCTGTCTGCTGCAGAAATTCATCGACAGATTTGTGAAGTGTATGGTGATACTGTTACGAGTGAAAGGAAAGTGCGTAAGTGGGTACAAGAATTCAAAGATGGGCATGACAACGTCCATGATGAGAACCGCTCCGATCACCCTTCTTTGATTACAGACGATTTGGTGGCTTCAGTTGAAGCGAGGATTCATGAGAACAGACGCTTCACAATAACAGGTGTCTCAAACAAATTTGCTGACGTGTCGAGATCAGTGCTTTACAACATTGTTTCTGAACAGCTAAAGTTTAGGAAACTGTGCTCCCATTGGGTCCCGAAACTCCTAAGGGAGAACCACAAATACCAAAGATTTGAGTGTGCAATGAAGTTCTTGACTCATTATCACAAAGAAGGTGACAGCTTCTTGAGTCAGATCGTAATTGGAGACGAAACGTGGGTTTTGCATATCACGCCCAAATCAAAGCAACAGAGCATGGAATGGACACACACGCACACACACACACACACACACACACACACACACACACACACAAACACGCCTGTAAAGGTGAAGGTCAAACAGACTCTGTCCCAGCACAAACTCATGGCGTCGGTGTTTTGGGATAGGCATGGTGTTTTGTTGGTCGACTTCATGCAACAAGGAACCACTATCATTGCAGAAGCATACTGCCAAACCCTGAGAAAGCTACGCAGAGTAATTCAAAACAAAAGACGTGGCATGCTGACAAAGGGAATTGTCCTTCTCCACGACAATGCAAGACCTCACACTGCATGTCAGACCCGTGATTTATTGGACAGTTTTGGCTGGGAAGTTTTAGACCAGCCACCCTACAGTCCTGATCTTGCACTGAGCGATTACCATCTGTTCTTCCACCTCAGTGGCAACCGTTACAATGATGATGACAAAGACATGAAAACGGCAGTGAACTCTTGGTTATTGGAGCAGGCGGCAAGTTTTTATGAAGATGGTATTTTAAAATTGGTTGAGGGGTATGATACATGTTTGAACAAACTTGGCAACTGTGTCAAAAAATAGAGTGAAGTATGTACTTTCTGAAAATAAATTTACTTTTTTTGAAATAACCTTTCGTTGTGTACTTATGTTCAAACGGCTGTTACTTAAAAAACACACCTTGTATTATGTTAGCATAGCAGCTGGATCACAAACCTTTTTAGGCTATGTCTAAAAATCAAAAAGTCAAAAGACTAGATGTCCTAGATAATAACAGGCAATAGCATAAGTACAGTTTTCATCCATTCAAACATAAGTGGCATAACAGAAATGAAAAATAGCAGTAAATAAATAATGGGTCCGAGGCATAATTACAGAAACCAGTACCTGTATGATAGAAGTATTGACCCTGGCAGTTGAGACTCTTGTCCCACTGTGACACAAGGTGGTGAATGGCTGTCTCATAAAATTCCTGGGGCTATGGGTTAACTAGTTCCACATACACAGCTGGACATCGTCATCCACACAAGTGCAGGAAAGGTTATCCTGATGTTCTTCGTTGACCTAAGATACCCCCTTCTGATTCACTTCCTCCAGCACGGGACAACAGTGAATGCCCAGTGTTACTTGCAAATCTTGACCACCCTTCACCAAGTGATCAAATCAAAACAACCAGGCAATCTCACCTGTGTACTAATTCTGCTCCACAACAATGCAAAGTCTCATACGGCCAACACAGTCGCGGCACTCCTGCTGCAATTCAAATGGGACGTTCTCGCCCACCCTCCATACAGTCCGGACCTCTCTCCCGTGATCATGTCATTTTTGGTCCCCTTAAAAAGGCTCTGAGGGGCAAACGATTCACCTCGGTCGACAACTTCCAGCTATATGTGCAGAACTGGTTAACATCGCAGCCCCGGGAATTTTATGAGACAGCCATTCACTGCTTTGTATCACTGTGGGACAAGTGTCTCAACAGCCAGGGTCAATACTTCTAACATTCAGGTATTGGTTTCTGTAATTATGGCTTTAAGCACCATGGGACTTAACATCTGAGGTAATCAGTCTCCTAGACTCAGAACTAATTAAACCTAACTAACCTAAAGACATCACACACATCCAAGCCCAAGGCAGGATTCGAACCTGTGACCGTAGCAGCAGTGCGGTTCTGGACTGAAGCACCTAAAACCACTCAGCCACAGCAGCCGGTCTGTAATTATGCCTCTGGCTCATTTCTTTTTGAACGCACCTTATAATATGTAGCTCAACCAGCAAATTTTCATTTAAGCGGAGATCCTTGTATGGGAAACCTGTCTGTGGACATCACCACAAATGAACTATCAATCCCTAACTAAAAGATGCAATTGTTAAGATTTAAATCTTACATAATATATCCTGTTAAGCACTGTGGATAAACCAATAGTTCTGTGCTACACTGAACCCTGGCTTCAGGAACAGTAAGTCTCTGTTTGTAACTTTCAGAACTATACACTAGAATTACACTTTTGTTGGTCAGTGTGTATAAACAGTAGCAGCTTTAAATATGAGCAAAAGTAATTGATGAATGGAGCAGTAAAATTAAGCATGGAAGAAGAGTGTTCACCCATAGAGAGAGTAATAAATAATACATGATATGTTTCACCAGTGTTCATCGATCACGTGACAGTAGTCCAATATTATTTCTGAGAAAATGTGTAGCATAAAGGCAAGGCAATGACTCACCTACTGCGGACTAACGTATTAAGCATGGGCATATGTGACAGTAACAGAAAACTGTATTCACACTACCTTTCAAGATCTTGCTCTTTTTCTAACAAAAGTACACACACATAAAAAAACACTCCAGTAGAGAGATGCATGTGTCGGTGAACTTTTGGAAATCTATTAAACTTTTAGAAATTGGTTAGAGTGGATTAAGGAACACTGAAAGTGTTAGAAATTGAAATAAATGTAAGTGAAACTGAATTGCTTAAGGATGGTAAAGTATTAAGTGGAATTTTAGCGTTTAAGTAATATTAACATTTAACAGGAGGCCTAAATGTAAAAGAGAAGGATATCTTGCCAGTGATGAATTCAAAAGAACAAAACATAAAGAACAGCAAAGGAATAAAATAGCTGAGGAATGAGAAGCATGTTTAGCTTCACAACAGAAGATTGAGAAAAAATGTGATCAACTGAGGCACCCAGCAAGCAGGCATAGACAAACTGCTGAAGAAACAAAATTATAAAATGAACTAAGTAGAGTTACGATCAGTGAGTTTTATGAAAAACAATTATTGCAAGTTCATGAAAAAAACATCAGTGTACGGATAGTGCAAATCCAAAGTCGTACAGTTTGGCAGGTGAATCATTATGTTATGATCCCAGTAAAGAGTACAACAAACACAGCCTGGCTTACATTTATTGTATATATTGATTAGGGTATTATTGAATACTTCAGTGGATTTAAGAGTGGTTAAGAGTTTAAATAAATTAAGATAAAGACCAAATGAAGTGGGTCTTTTTCAGTTAACAGTAAAATATTTAAGTATTGTATTATCACCAACTAGGCAATTCTATTATAAGACAAAGGCTCTATTGCGTGGCAAAAGTGTGAGATTATGTGGCCAATGCTAATATTCAGACATTGAAATTCAAGAGACACTGAGTAATTTCCTTACATACTATTTTACCATCAGTCAACAGTATGCCATTTCAGACAATTCCATTAGTATACACAAGGAATGATTGTCAACTCAATAAGGATTAATTTATCAGCATTCTACTGAGTGTGAAAACTTGTTCTCACCAGTTCTTACCATGTTGTTGTCTTCAGTCTAAGTCCAGAAACTAGTTTGATGCAACTCTCCATACAAGTTTATCATATGCAACCTTCATTTCTGCATAATTGCTGCAATCTACATTTTTGCATAACTACTGCAATCTACATCCACCTGAACCAGCTTTCTGTAGTCTGCGTTGGTCTTCCTTTACAGTTTTTACCTCTCACACTGCCATCCATTATCAAACTGACTATTCCTTGAGCCTAAGAATGTGTCCTATCAATCAATATCTTCTTTCAGTCGAGTTGTGCTATAACACACTTTTTTTCCTTGATCAGATTCAGTACGTCTTCTGAATTGACTCAGTACCTCTTCATTGGTTACCTTATCTGTGTAATCTTCAATATTCTTGTCTAAAACCAAACTTCAAAAGCTTCTTTACCTTTCTTGTCAGAACCTTTTCACAACCACATTTCACTTCCATGTAAGTCTACACTCCAAAAACTTTCATAAAACCTAACACTTAAAATTACATTTTATGTTAACATATTTTTCTTTTAGAAACACTTTGTTTTGTTACTGCTAGTCTACATTTTATATTTCTTTACTTCTGCTATCATCAGCTATTTTGCTTCTCAAGTATTACACCTTGTCTACTACTTTCAGCATATTATTTCTTAATCTAATTCTCAAACATCACCTGCTGTAATTTGACTCACTCCATTACCCTTCTTTTCTTTTTCCTTTTACCGATGTTTATCCTATAACCTCTTTCCAAGAATTATACTCCCAAGCAACTCTGTTGTCTCTGAATTTCTAGAGACAGATTTTTCTTAATCCCCACGTTGCAGGCCAACTCCTGTAGTCTTTAGTTATGCTCGAAGGTAGTGGGTCAATTTTTTGTAAACCCTCGCTGCCAGTTTTGTAAAGGCCTCGTCGCTATTGCTGTGGAGGCTAAGTTGCCACTGTTGTCATGGTAGGCCGAGTTTGCGAGTTCGTGAAATGGCTTCTGGAGCAGTATATCACTAAGACAATTTTGTCCCCGCTAGTATTACACTGCTATGCCCCAGAAGGTTCTACAAGACTCCAACAAATTATTAACAAAGTCACACAAATGAGTTAGAAAGGTTTACTTATCTTTGTGACTTGTCAAATAATGAGGTCTACGACACTGCTTGTAACATAAAAAAGGCTCTCAATGGCTAAGTGCAAATAATCATACATAAACTTCACAGTACATAGGAAATGCAATTTACAACAACACTCTGTTCATTTTTAAGAGTTCACTGAACATCGTTCCCTGTCTTAGTCAGCCCTGTACGATATCTATAACCAAGTGGGTGAGAGCTGCTCTTTTATCTTCCAAGTAGGCCTCTATCCATTGGTGTCCGGTCATTGGCGGATTGTACTCAGCCAGCTATTGGCCAAGGCGAATTTGGTATCTTCATCTGCAGCACCACCTGTGGTGCTGGTGAAACTCTCACAAGTGACGAGTCTCTGTGCCACTGGCACCAGCTCGCAGCTTTGTGCCTGTGGTGCTTTTGCCCTGGACGTGTCTTGTTCAGACAACACAGCATAATTAATGTTGATTACATTTATTAATTATAAAAAAAGCAGCTGAGTGAGGGTTTGGAATTATTTGAATAAATAAAAGGATTTGCTGCATCAGCTGCAATAATGTTCCTAGAATGCATTACAATCTTTTTATTTGCATAGAATATTCCATTTGGGCCATGAGCAGTTAATATCAGTTTCCATTTACAGAACAGTATCCTCCCATTACTACAATCAAAACAAGAAATTGGCTATTATATTGTTATTTTGACTGGTGTTCCATAACATTCTTCTTTCCATGCTAAAAAACACACAAACCCACCAAGGAAGTTTCTCTCTGGAAACATTCCATCATTATAGCAAGTAACATTTAGTGTCCCTGGCTCCCTGGCATCTGCACATTCTGTGTCCCAGTGATGTGTCCGCCTGTCAGCTGTCTTCTATAAGACACTTTATTTTGCAAAAATCTGAGTCTCTGTAGCCAGCCTAAACACATGCTGCACATTTTACAATGTCATTTGTAAGCTTTAAAATTTTTGTTTTTTTTTCCTGAACTTTCTTTTTCAATTTTTTCTTTGTTTCCTATTGTAATAGGACATCCTCCTCTAGCATTACTTTTCCTCACTGGTAGTTGTCGATACCAGTATTATTTTTCAAATCTTGGACAGGTCAGTATTATCTCAGTTGCTTTTCTGAAAACTTTCATGTAATTTTATACACAATATGTTATATTTCAATCTGAAATTTATGAAAAGGAAATTTCTTTATTTTCAATGTTACAATTGATAAGTACTAGCTCTGAAAGTACAGTTAAAATTGTTTTTTAGAAACATTTGAAATTACAAATTATTAGCACACTTAAAATTTCTATTACTAATTATGCAATCTAGCACTGTTTACTATGTTTATTTCTGGATTCATTTCTGAAATAATAATCGAAATTAATAGAAATTAATTTGCCAAGAAAAACTGTAAACCTTTTGGAATATGTCATTCCCACAGAATGGACTAGTAATAAGCGTGCCTCTGATGTGATCGGACGTATTTTTATAGTTTGAGAGAATAATGTAATTTTGGATTTGTTAATGTGAAAATTCATAAGACTATGATATACTAAAATATGACAAAATATATTAACTTTACAAAAAAATTCTGCAACAACAATCTTCAAATTTATTTACACCAATTCAACCACGAGGACCTAAAATGTGAGAATTTCAGCTTCAAGAATCAGACCCCTAGAGAAGAACAACTTGAGCTAACTCTACAAAAAATGCTAGGTAAACTAGAAAGTTTATTGTAATCTTTGCTCCTCTCAGATTTTTCGTAAAATACATTGCTTATTGTGGACAATAACTGGAATCAGGAAGGAGGGGGGATTACAGCATGTTTCTTGCTCTACGTAGAAATTGAATAACACAGGGGTAGGTTACAACCATGTTTCACTCCTTTCTCAACTGCTACCTCCCTTTCATGTTTTTGACTCATAACCGCAATCTGGTTTCTGTGCAAATTGTAGATGACCTTTCACTTCTTTCATGTTATCTTTGGTAACTTCAGTATTTCAAAGAGGGTATTCTAGTTACCACTGTCAAATCCTTTTCTAAATCTACAAGTGCTGTAAATCTGGATCTGTCTTGTCCTGCACACATACCAGATAGATCTGTTTTTCCATGTTGGATTTCCCAAGCATCTTAATAATTCTGAAGAAAGTAATTTGACATCTACAGCAGCTAATGGATGAAATTTACAAATGTGTTGCTAAGTTTTATGTGATTGTTAAAACTGGAATCTGTGCAGGTGCAAATGACATTTGCATGTATCCTATATCTTTTGATCCTGCTGTTAAAAAATGTTTTACAGTTGTTCCAGCACAAATTTTTCCATGTGTAATGAACTCATTAATCATGGGATGTTGAAGCTAATCTCTTTTTTTCCCTAACTTTTCAACTGGATTCTTTGGATGCAGTATCTCCATGAATGACTTGAATGGCACTTCTTTATCCTTGATTTACTGCAACCTCTCACTTAGTTATTCACAAATATACACTGAGGTGACAAAAATTGTGGGACAGCGATACGCACATATAAAGATGGCAGTGCGCCTACACTAGCAGTGCATTGATGGAGCTGTCATTTGTACTCAAGTGATTCATGTGAAAAGGTTTCCAATGTAAATATCACTATACAATGGGAATTTTGAATGGGGAATGTTAGTTGGAGCTAGATGCATGGGAAATTCAATTTCAGAAATCATTGGAGAATTCAATATTCTGAGATCCCATAGTGTAACGGGCGAGAATACCAAATTTCAGGCATTAGCTCTCATCACAGACAACGCAGTGGCCAACAGCCTTCACTTAATGACCGAGAGCAGTGGTGTTAGCATAGAGTTGTCAGTGCTAACAGACAACCAACATTGCATGAAATAATAGCAGAAATCAATGTGGGATGTATGACGAACATATCCATTGTTGTTGTTGTTGTTGTTGTTGTTGTGATCTTCAGTCCTGAGACTAGTTTGATGCAGCTCTCCATGCTACTCTATCCTGTGCAAGCTTCTTCATCTCCCAGTACCTACTGCAACCTACATCCTTCTGAATCTGTTTAGTGTATTCATCTCTTGGTCTCCCTCTACGATTTTTACCCTCCACGCTGCCCTCCAATACTAAATTTGTGATCCCTTGATGCCTTCCCAATTCTATTCAATACCTCCTCATTAGTTATGTGATCTACCCATCTAATCTTCAGCATTCTTCTGTAGCACCACATTTCGAAAGCTTCTATTCTCTTCTTGTCCAAACTATTTATTGTCCATGTTTCACTTCCATACATGGCTACACTCCATACAAATACTTTCAGAAACGACTTCCTGACACTTAACTCTATATTCGATGTTAACAAATTTCTCTTCTTCAGAAATGCTTTCCTTTCCATTGCCAGTCTACATTTTACATCCTCTCTACTTCGAGCATCATCAGTTATTTTGCTCCCCAAATAGCAAAACTCCTTTACTACTTTAAGTGTCTCATTTCTTAATCTAATTCGCTCAGCATCACCTGACTTAATTCGACTACATTCCATTATCCTCATTTTGCTTTTGTTGACGTTCATCTTATATCCTCCTTTCAAGACACTGTCCATTCCGTTCAACTGCTATTCCAAGTCCTTTGCTGTCTTTGACAGAATTACAATGTCATCGGCGAACCTCAAAGTTTTTATTTCTTCTCCATGGATTTGAATTCCTACTCCGAACTTTTCTTTTGTTTCCTTTACTGTTTGCCCAATATACAGATTGAATAACATCGGGGAGAGGCTACAACCCTGTCTCACCCCCTTCCCAACCACTGCTTCCCTTTCATGTCCCTCAACTCTTATAACTGCCATCTGGTTTCTGTACAAATTGTAAATAGCCTTTCGCTCCCTGTATTTTACCCCTCCCGCCTTCAGAATTTGAAAGAGAGTATTCCAGTCAACATTGTCAAAAGCTTTCTCTAAGTCTACAAATGCTAGAAACGTAGGTTTACCTTTCCTTAATCCAGCTTCTAAGATAAGTCGTAAGATCAGTATTGCCTCACGTGTTCCAACATTTCTACGGAATCCAAACTGATCTTCCCCGAGGTCGGCTTCTACTAGTTTTTCCATTCGTCTGTACAGATTTCGCGTTAGTATTTTGCAGCCATGGCTTATTAAACTGATAGTTCAGTAGTTTTCACATCTGTCAACACCTGCTTTCTTTGGGATTGGAATTATTATATTCTTCTTGAAGTCTGAGGCTATTTCACCTGTCTCATACATCTTGCTCACCAGATGGTAGAGTTTTGTCAGGACTGGCTCTCCCAAGGCCGTCAGTAGTTCTAATGGAATGTTGTCTACTCCCGGGGCCTTGTTTCGACTCAGGTCTTTCAGTGCTCTGTCAAACTCTTCACGCAGTATTGTACCTCCCAATTCATCTCCATCTACATCCTCTTCCATTTCCATAATATTGTCCTCAAGTACATTGCCCTTGTATAGACCCTCTATATACTCCTTCCACCTTTCTGCTTTCCCTTCTTTGCTTAGAACTGGGTTTCCATCTGAGCTCTTGATATTCATACAAGTGGCTCTCTTTTCTCCAAAGGTCTCTTTAATTTTTCTGTAGGCAGTATCTATCTTACCCCTAGTGAGATAAGCCTCTATATCCTTACATTTGTCCTCTAGCCTACCTGCTTAGCCATTTTGCACTCCCTGTCAATCTCACTTTTGAGATGATTGTATTCCTTTTCGCCTGCTTCATTTACTGCATTTTTACATTTTCTCCTTTCATCAATTAAATTCAGTATTTCTTCTGTTACCAAGGATTTCTACTAGCCCTCATCTTTTTACCTACTTGATCCTCTGCTGCCTTCATTAATTCATCCCTCAGAGCTACCCATTCTTCTTCTACTTTATTTCTTTCCTCCATTCCTGATAATTGTTCCCTTATGCTCTCCCTGAAACGCTGTACAACCTCTGGTTTAGTCAGTTTATCCAGGTCCCATCTCCTTAAATTCCCACCTTTTTGCAGTTTCTTCAGTTTTAATCTACAGTTCATAACCAATAGATTGTGGTCAGAGTCCACATCTGCCCCTGGAAATGTTTTACAATTTAAAACCTGGTTCCTAAATCTCTGTCTTAGCAGTATATAATCTATCTGATACCTTCTAGTATCTCCAGGATTCTTCCATGTACGAGGGCAGTTCAATAAGTAATGCAACACATTTTTTTCTGAAACAGGGGTTGTTTTATTCAGCATTGAAATACACCAGGTTATTCCCCAATCTTTAAGCTACACAACACTATTTTTCAACATAATCTCCATTCAATGCTACGGCCTTACGCCACCTTGAAATGAGGGCCTGTATGCCTGCACGGTACCATTCCACTGGTCGATGTCGGAGCCAACGTCGTACTGCATCAATAACTTCTTCATCATCCGCATAGTGCCTCCCACGGATTGCGTCCTTCATTGGGCCAAACATATGGAAATCCGACGGTGCGAGATCGGGGCTGTAGGGTGCATGAGGAAGAAAAGTCCACTGAAGTTTTGTGAGCTCCTCTCGGGTGCAAAGACTTGTGTGAGGTCTTGCGTTGTCATGAAGAAGGAGAAGTTCGTTCAGATTTTTGTGCCTACGAACACGCTGAAGTCGTTTCTTCAATTTCTGAAGAGTAGCACAATACACTTCAGAGTTGATCGTTTGACCATGGGGAAGGACATTGAACAGAATAACCCCTTCAGCGTCCCAGAAGACTGTAACCATGACTTTACCGGCTGAGGGTATGGCTTTAAACTTTTTCTTGGTAGGGGAGTGGGTGTGGCGCCACTCCATTGATTGCCGTTTTGTTTCAGGTTCGAAGTGATGAACCCATGTTTCATCGCCTGTAACAATCTTTGACAAGAAATTGTCACCCTCAGCCACATGACGAGCAAGCAATTCCGCACAGATGGTTCTCCTTTGCTCTTTATGGTGTTCGGTTAGACAACGAGGGACCCAGCGGGAACAAACCTTTGAATATCCCAACTGGTGAACAATTGTGACAGCACTACCAACAGAGATGTCAAGTTGAACACTGAGTTGTTTGATGGTGATCCGTCGATCATCTCGAACGAGTGTGTTCGCACGCTCCGCGATTGCAGGAGTCACAGCTGTGCACGGCCGGCCCACACGCGGGAGATCAGACAGTCTTGCTTGACCTTGCGGCGATGATGACACACGCTTTGCCCAACAACTCACCATGCTTTTGTCCACTGCCAGATCACCGTAGACATTCTGCAAGCACCTATGAATATCTGAGACGCCCTGGTTTTCCGCCAAAAGAAACTCGATCACTGCCCGTTGTTTGCAACGCACATCTGTTACAGACGCCATTTTAACAGCTCCGTACAGCGCTGCCACCTGTCAGAAGTCAATGAAACTATACGAGACGAAGATGGGAATGTTTGAAAATATTCCACACGAAATTTCAGGTTTTTTCAACCAAAATTGGCCGAGAAAAAAAAATGTGTTGCATTACTTATTGAACTGCCCTCGTATACAACCTTCTTTCATGATTCTTGAACCAAGTGTTAGCTATGATTAAGTTATGCTCTGTGCAAAATTCTACCAGATGGCTTCCTCTTTCATTTCTTACCCCCAATCCATATTCACCTACTATGTTTCCTTCTCTCCCTTTTCCTACTCTCGAATTCCAGTCACCCATGACTATTAAATTTTGTCTCCCTTCACTACCTGAATAATTTCTTTTATCTCCTCATACATTTTATTAATTTCTTCATCATCTGCAGAGCTAGTTGGCATATAAACTTGTACTATTGTAGTAGCTTACCCGCACTTCTATTTTTTTATTCATTATTAAACCTACTCCTGCATTACCCCTATTTAATTTTGTATTTATAACCCTGTATTCACCTGACCAAAAGTCTTGTTCCTCCTGCCACCAAACTTCACTAATTCCCACTATATCTAACTTTAACCTATCCATTTCCCTTTTTAAATTTTCTAACCTACCTGCCTGATTAAGGGATCTGACATTCCACGCTCCGATCCATAGAATGCCAGTTTTCTTTCTCCTGATAACGACGTCCTCCTGAGTAGTCCCCGCCCGGAGATCCGAATGGGGGACTATTTTACCTCCGGAATATTTTACCCAAGAGGAGGCCTTCATCATTTAACCATACAGTAAAGCTGCATGCCCTCGGGAAAAATCAATGCTGTAGTTCCCCCTTGCTTTCAGCCGTTCGCAGTACCAGCACAGCAAGGCCGTTTTGGTTAGTGTTACAAGGCCAGATCAGTCAATATACAGACTGTTGCCCCTGCAACTACTGAAAAGGCTGCTGCCCCTCTTCAGGAACCACACGTTTGTCTGGCCTCTCAACAGATAACCCTCCATTGTGGTTGCACCTACGGTACGTCCATCTGTGTCTCTGAGGCACGCAAGCCTCCCCACCAACGGCAAGGTCCATGGTTCATGAGGGGAAGACATATCCATTAGGACAGTGTGAATAGCACAACATTGCACGCAGTGCCTCTCCTGGTCTCTTGACCATTTAGGTTGAATACTAGATGACTGGAAAACCGTGGCCTGGTCAGATGAGTCCCGATTTCAGTTGGTACGAGTTGATGGTAAAGTTTGAGTGTGGTGCAGACCCTACAAAGCCATGGACCCAAGTTGTCAACAAGGCACTGTACAAGTTGGCGGTGGCCCCATAATGGTGTGTGCTGTCTTTACATGGAATGAACTGGGCCCAATTGAACCAATCATTAATTGGAAATGATTATTTTTGGCTACTTAAAGACCATTTGCAGCCATTCATGGACTTCATGTTCCCAAATAACGATGGAATTTTTACGGATGACAATGCTCCAAGTCACCAGGCCACAATTGTTCCCAACTAATTTGAAGAATTGGTGACAATTCGTGTGAATGATAAAGCCATCCAGATTGCCCTACATGAATCCCATCCAAAATTCAAAAGACGTAATCAGATCAATTCAGGCACAAAATCCTGCACCAGCAACACTTTTACAATTATGGATGGCTCAATATTTCTACAGGGAACTTTCAGCGATTTGCTGAGTCCATGCCACATTGAGTTGCTGCACTGTGCCAAGCAAAATGAGGTCTGACACGATATTAGGAGAAATCTCATGACTTTTGTCACCTCCATGTATTTATTTAAATTCAGAGTACACACCTGTGAAAGCATCACATTAAACATGCTAAAAGCCTGAATGATCTGTAAGATAGTAGTTTACCTTACGCGAGGGTGACTCATCACTTACAAATGGTCAATCACCCTCATGTATCTGGTACACATTCTGTTTTCAGATTTACAGGAGAAAATATGGGATTTCTCATTGTGTGTTTGTGTACACAGGAATGAGCACACTGTTGGCCTTCATAACAACTCAGCAGTATCATCATCACAACAGATTATGTACGCGCAAAAGTCCAGAACGATCAACAAATCAGACAAAAGCTCTTCAAACCAAAAGCCACTATTCAGAACAGAACCATAACTTTAAAAAAAGGAGACTGAAATTCTGGAATATGCTTTTGTATGTGTGTCATCAAAACATGTCAAAAAATGAACAAGTAATTCAACAGATTGAAAGAAGATCATGTAGATTAAGTTGTAGAAAGAACCTCCCCAGCACAATATCGCAATACACAGTACTCTCTGGTATCTAATTATTGTAAGTCTTAGGAGAACATATAATGATTTCACAACCAGCAGTCAACATCACAAAGCAAATTAACCCTGCAAATATGTTAATTTTCTTAGATCACTGACTTGAGTTTGGTTAAAATTAATGTAATGGATAATTATGATTTTTATAGTTCTGAGGCCGACTCTATAGGTATGCCCAAAAGCCATTAATAAATTGTTAAAAAATACATGGCACTAAAATAGAGTCACTGGCAGATGTCACATTTAAGAATTGTGATTTTAAAAACTAATTTGAATGAATCATTTACGTTAACCTGATGATAATTTTGAGTTTTGAAATGTCTTCTTGAAAGTCAGAATGAATTTAGAAAATGAACTCAACTTACTTAGTCATGGTAGAAGTCATGAACAAAATAATTGTAATTAATATATTACAGGTGGCTTTCTGCATTTAGAAAAAAAGTAACTGGCTTGTTTTAATATGGCATAGCATTAACAAGCATATGGAACAAAGAGAAGAATGCAGGCTGCAAGACTAGAATTCCATTATATGCTCTAGATTTATCATTTTCCACAAGAAAAAATTATTTACCTGGAAAAATATTTTCTAAGTAATCCACAAATGAAAATATTTAGAACCACTAATTACCTGACCCAAACTTCTAACCCTTTACAGCTATGTATTTCTAGAAAAAAAGAACACAGTCTGCTGGACTGAAGGAAATTACAAGTAAAAATCAATTTCATTTCAGATTTGTCTCTTTGATAACCCTAAGAATTCCTGACTAAAATTCTTGCTCTAAAATACAGCTTGTCATTGTAGCACTGCATAACCAGTTTCTCAGCAGGCTCATCAAGAAGTTTCACAGTTGTCTAGTAATTAAGACCTCTTTACAATATGCTACAATTACACATCACACTTCATACCTATGTTTTAAAATTATAAAAAAAAAAAAAAAAAAAAAAAAAGTGTGCAGAAAAGAAACCCTTTTCATCAATGCCAGATATTTACAACAAGCTTTTTAGTTATATACAAAGAAACTTCAAAGTTCCATTTACTTACGTGAATAGGACATTTCCACAGCAAACACAAGTGTATTTTCCTGATGCTTTGTTGTTGTTCAAAGAACTACTAAAAGGCTGAAGGAAAAAATGAAAAAACTTCTTAAAATATCAATACGTATTGAACTATGAACTATCTACAAAACAATATATTATGGTGAGCAGCATCAATTTCTGATAATAAGGGATGCTACATAGATCACACCACAAACTGCCATGCCCAACAGGTTAATAAATATCATGCTGAACAGTTATGTGAATGCTCTGTCTCAGCTGTGAATCTAGAAACACCAAAGCTAGTTGTATTGACAATTTACATGCCAATAGCAAGGAACACATTAAGTTTTGTCATGCAGTTAGAGTATTAATAAGGTTATGAGGAATTAATTGATGACTTTTAACACTGATTTTTCTGTATAACAGTAATGACTGAGCACACACAGAGTTCTTGCTGTCTAGATCTGGATTGTTTTCCTTAAGCAAGTTCCCAACGGAGATTGAAGATCATCATGCAACAGCCACGACAACAGTGGTTCCAAACCTTTCTTAGACCATTACCCCTGAAAATGGTTCAAATGGCTCTGAGCATTATGGGACTTAACATCTGAGGTCATCAGTCCCCTAGAACTTAGAACTAATTAAACCTAACTAACCTAAGGACATCACACACATCCATACCCGAGGCAGGATTCGACCTGCGACCGTAGCGGTCGCGCGGTTCCAGACTGAAGCGCCTAGAACCACATGGCCACTGCGGCCGGCATTACCCCTGAGTACCGTTAAACATTAGTTAGTGCACCCCCCCCCCCCTCCCTCACATTATCATAACTTTAGCACCTAACTAAACAGTAGAATGAAAAAATACTTTTCTTGAAACACTTTTATTTTTAAAAGTTGAAAGGTGAATATTCAGTTTGTTTGTGTGCTAACAATCCACACAGAGGGTAGACACTTGTTACAAAACATACTTCCCCTATATTACTCATCTTCACTGTGACACTTGCTTGACCTAGACACTGCAACCCCATCTGAAATCAAACAAGTTAACATGTGTACACTATACTTACTGTTCATAAATCACTTGATTGCTGCACTCCTTACTTCTGAATTGGCAGAAACTGGAAAACTTCAGGCTGTTAATGCTTTGTGTCTGACCACAGTCACTAACAGCAATAGCAATAATACAGTATACAGCACTATAGTATACCCTTATGTAGTTACTGCTGTGTCATGCTGTCAATTAATTCATTTATCTTTTTCAAAGCGAGTACTGAAGCAATTGCTGGACCAGTCATGTACTAACTACAACTTGAAAAAGACATTTTCTTGAGGTATTTAGCATTTGTTATTTATTGCCTCACTTTTATCACCAGTGATGTACGGGACAAAGCACATTTGTGTGTAGTGGGTGGACTGTGTGAGGAACCTATAACCTCCATTGTGTAACTAATTGAGAAAAAGTAATTTTTGTTAATAATCAATATCAGAGTCTTATAAAACTGTGAAAACATTACTGATCTTTTGAAAATAATTTAGTTTCGTGACTGAAACGGAATCAAATAATTTAGTTTTTACACCACAGAAAATTTCGTTTTACCTCTCAGGGGCTAATTACCCTCAGGTTGGGAACCACTGCACTACAGCCGTTTATATGTAGAAGCAACAGTAAATGGTTCATCTGACCATAAAAGTCAAAATTCAACAATAAAACATACAAAGCAGTTTGGTTCACATCATAAACACAACCAAAGATTAGTATCATGTTTAAAGATAAATTACATGAGAAGATTGGACAAGGATTTAAGATGTGAATAACATTAACTCCTTTAAATAAAAAATACAGAGTCTTGTTTTCTACAAATATAAAGAAAAATAAAATAAAACAGAAGCAAGGACATGGAACTGAAGTAACCTGTTCCAGGAGAAGTCTCTACTGTCTAATTAAAAGGACCATTTGCAACCAGGAGTTAAATCCATTGGCATCCTACAGTGTGTTATAAAAAAAAAAGTTGAACCCATGTACTGCATGCTGACAAACAACACATTCACAATATAAAGTGAAAAAAAATTGCTGGTACTTTATTAAACCAGAAACAAAAGTGTAGCGTATAAAATTCCTGAAAATGACCTATCTCAAGTTGTACTGAGCTGCACTTGGGAAGTCAATACTTTGCAAAATGGTTGTCTATTCAAATACAACTGTCATCACACGAAAAAAATTACCTCTGGAATAGCATGATAAAAGTACTGCCTGAAATTAAAGTATCAAACAACACCCTGAATATAGGCAGCAGCTTGCAGCTCAGTACAGCTTGGTACCCAGCCATTGCAGAGATGAAATAGTTGAGACGTGATGAAAACATTGCCTGATTTGGTTACAGATTGAATACTACTGATATCAACATGGTAGCATGACTACATAAGGACGAGGCCATCAACTACATGGTAATCAGTTGCCAACTGACAATAACAAGTAGTACTTCAGCAAAATCTTGTGGAAATTCAGATGTTTGACATACTGGAACCTTGAGAGGATTTTACCAAAGAACAAAATTTACTTTGATGTAAAACAGTGGAAATTAATACTTTAATCACAATCAATTTTGGCATCATACGATCATCTACAAAATGTAGCAAACTTTATGATTCATTCAGATTTGCAGTTCAGTTTTGTGACTAGAAATCTCTTAAATTTAATAACAGCAGCTGCTGGTCTTCACACATGCAAGCAAATTGTCACAGTGGCCCCTTATTAAAGGGCCCACACAATGGACACGCAAGATGGGTTGCCGACCTCCTTGCGGGAGCGCGGAAAGAAACATCGCCAGCGGATATAAACAAACAGACTTTCCAAATAAACACAAAACTACTTCACCAGACAACATGTGACAGTGTTCCACCAATCGGAACTCATATGACTCATGTAGCACTCCGCCGACCCTGCCTTATAAGCATGCCCGGACAGTTAGAACAGCAGTGTTTACCTACTGCTAGGAACATATCCGGCCAGTACTTACGCTGGCCCTAGCATTGTATACAATCACCTTAGCTTTGTAGTAGCATGTTGTATTGTGTAATCAGTAAAGTAGATTTTGGTCAGTATTTTCTTCCATTGTATTGTTTCCTCATCTGGTTTGCCACCACAAGAGTTGTGGGGTTTTCTTCTTGTTCTTGCATTTAAAACTTAGTTGTATGCCAAGAAGGTGTTTTTTTTCCCTTTAATTATAATAAAGTGTGTTCATATTGACAGTTAGTTCTTTCCTGCTGACCACAGACACTACAGTTATTGCAACGAGGATGGGATTTTCATTTTCGAACCAAATGGCCTACTTGGAGGAAATTCTTCAGTCCTTAGCGGATACTCTACAGCAGATTCAGGCTGCGCTCATGCATTCTAACTCGCCAGTGTTGCAAGAGGTAGCTCATAGAGTTGGTTCCATCGCAGGTGGTAAATTGAACACTCTGCACATGGCTCCACCAACATTTCCAGCTTTCGGTAGGTCTGTCGAACCATGGTCAAATTATTTTGAATGGCTGGAACAACATTTACTAGCATGTGGAATCCACAATGAAAATCAAAGTCGGGCAATTTTTTTTTTTTTATTTATTTATTTATTTTTTTTTTTTTATAGCAACAGTCACTCCATAGGTGTATTGTTTAATTCAACAATTGAATCTGGAGCAGTCCCCTTGCAATCTCTCATTTGCTCATATTAAGGGCTGCCTTTTTGAGTACTTTGGTGCAGAAATACTGCACTTCCGCCCGTCAGACTTTCTTTTCTTGTCGTAAGCCACCTGGTCAGACTTATCGGGAATGGATTACGACGCTCCAGGGTCTCTCCCATGATTGTAAAATCTGATGCACCAACATCGCCTGCAAGCAGTCTTATGCCTCTTTGTTCATTTGTGATACGGTGGTGTTTCACGCAACAGACGAGGGTCTTCAGGCTGATATTCTGAAGTTACAGGACCCATCCCTCAACACCTGTCTGCCGATCGTTCATGCTTTTGAACAGTTTCACTGGCTACAACCACCGCATCTTGATCCAGCTGCTTTCGCAGCTCGCCAGTTGCCTAGCACTGAGTGGGAGTCTCATCGCTCCATTGGTCCATCTTGTGACAGGAAGTCTTTCACGCGGCTTCCATCCTGTCCAGACTGTTTTTGGACTCACCAACAGTCGGAGTGACCCCACCCGCGAGCAAGATGAACAGCTTGCAGCCGAGCAGGCCATAACACCGTGGTGTGTCAGGTTTTGCAGAAACATTGCATAGATGCCATGCTTCCTATAGATGCACAGGCTCGTCATGAATCGACAACTCAGGACCTGGAAGCCTCGCATTCCATTGACAGCCAAGTATTCTCCATCATTCCCCAGTCGGGTGCCTATTTTCTCCTTACCTTGGAGGTGGCACATATTCCAGTGGTCTTCCAAATTGAAACAACATCATCTGTTTCTATTGTGGATGGTGCCACATACCAATGCTTGGGCTCGCCAGCTTTATTGCCGTGCACTCACACCTTGTGCAGTCTCAGTAATCACTCTATATCAGTCGACAGCATTTTTTCCACACAAATCTCTTATAACAGTCATTCCTTCACTGCTCAGTTTTTGGTGGTCGGATCCCCCGGTGCTCTAACCTTCTGGGTGTGGACATTTTTGGTCACCTGGGTTTATCAGTGCATGGTGCAGTACAAGCAGTGCTGATTCCCTCATCGGATACTCTCCTCACCCCACTGCTCAGCAAATACGAAACATTGTTCTCATCCTCCACATCAGGGGTGAAGGGTTTCACCAAGCACATTCAGCTTCTTCCCTATGCCGTTCCTAGTTTTTTTTTTTTTAAGGCCTACTCGGTCCCCTTTGCTCTCTGAGACAGGCTCCAGGTCGAACTTTGCCGCTTACAAGACAAAGGCATCATTTCTTATGTCACGCATGGTCTCTGGGCAATGCTTATCGTGATACTCGAGAAGCCAAATGGTGCTTTACACATCTGTGGCGATTTTAAGGTCATGGTCAATTCTCAGTCTGTCATCAATGCATATCCTGTCCCATCAGTAGATGACATACTCACACGTTTTGTGGGCTCATTCGTTTTCATCAAAATTGATTTGTGCAATGCTTATTTGCAGGTGCTGTTGGACGAGGAATCATAGCAGATCCTAGTCATCAATGCCCCGTGTTGCCTGTTCTGTACAACTGCCTCCCGTTTGGCACTGCCAGCACCCCTGCCATTTTCCAACATTATTTGGAATGCCTCACAAGCCAGGTGCCCGGTGCGGCCAATTATCTGGACAATGTCATCATCAGTGGCTTGTCCGCGGTGGACCTTGCAGACAAGATGGATCAGCTGTTTTAGATTTTTTCCGAGTCTTACCTGCGTTGCCAGAAGGAAAAGTGTGACTTTTTTGCGTGAGAGGTCAGTTATCTCGGGTTCACAATTGATGCCCCCGGCCTCCATGCCTCTAAGGAGTATGTCGAGGTGATTCAAAACCTGCCTCCTTCCACCAACATGAAGCAACTGTAATCTGTCCTCAGTCAAATCAGCTACTATCAGCATTTATACCCCATGCTGCTGAGATTTCGGTGGCCTTGATCAGGTTATTGCGCAAGGGTGCTCGTCAGGTTTGAGACAATGCGTGTGAGCAGGCTTTCACATGTGTCACATCAACTCCCTCCCGCCCTCCTTGTCTGGCCGCTTGTGATCCTTCCCTGCCCCTCATCGCCACCACCGATGCCTCGGACTATGGCCTGGGTGCAGTCCTCTCGCATGTGGTCGACAGCGTTGAGAGGCCAGTGGTTTTCGCATCCAAAAAATTGACCGCGCTCAAACCAAATACAGTCAAATAGAAAATGAAGCTTTGGTGCTGGTTTTTGCCCTGATGAAATTCTACAGTTTCATGTATGGTCGTCATTTCACTCTGCAGACCGACCACAAACCTTTCGTTTCTTTGTTTCACCTGAGTGTTGCAGTGCCCACCTGTACAGTGTGCTGCCTCCAGCATTGGGAGCTCTTCCTGGCAACATTTGACTCTGATATTGTTTATCACACCTCTGACGCCATGCAAACACCAATCTTCTGTCCCGGCTGCTTGTCGGGGTGGGCCATGAGTTTGATGCCTCCCCTGTCATTTGTTTCCATGTGGAACCGGACTTGGACACAGCTCGTGACGCACTTCCACTGGATGCCGATGCAGTCCGGCGGGCCACCACTCGGGATCAGACACTGCAAGCTCTTTGCCACTAAATCGCTACGGGTTGGCCAACTAGCTGTCATAACGCCTGCAATGCATATTGATTTCAATGTTCCCTGGGTGGTCATACTGCATGCGTTGCATCCCCGTGTCCTCAACCTCCTCCACGCTGGCCATTGGGGCATTGTCCTTACCAAACAGCTGGCCTTTCGACACACTCATTGGCGCAGTTTGGATAAAGACATTGCCTCCCTTGTGTCCACATGCACCCTGTGCCAAACACATCAGGCAGCACCCCTGCACCAGTATTTTTCGTGGCCGGATGCAGCTACTCCATGGGAACATCTCCATTTGGATTTCGCAGGGCCGTTTAATCATTCCCAGTGGCTCATACTGATTGACTCTGGCTCAGGATACCCTTATGTCTCCCACATGATGAACACCACTTCTGCTGAGACTATCAAAATTCTCCAGTGCCTTTTTGCCGTCAAGTGTCTCCCCAAACGACTTTTACGGACAATGGTCCACAATTTTCTTCAGCTGAGTTTAAGCAATTCTGTACTGCCAATGGAATTTCCCTAGTCCAGACCTCCCCTTTTAACCCTGCGACAAATGGCTAGACAGAACATTTTGTACGGATGTTCAAGACCCAGCTCAATAAGCTGCTGAGCCGTTACCCGCTGCAGGAAGCTGTGCTTCTTTTTTTGGCTACATATCGTGCCACCCCCCATGCCAGTGAAAGTCCAGCGGAGATACTTCACAGTCAACCATTCCACTCTCCCTTATATGTCCTGGTTCCCGAGGCTTCTCACCCTCCCACCCCCACACCAGCGCACTCCTTTCACATCGGGCAGGAGGTCTAGGTGTGGATCTTCTCTCAACCAAGAGCACACTGGGCACCTGTGGTCATCACCAAGCTCTGTGGCTGGGCAATGACATCTCTCCAGTGGGCCAACGGTTCTGCCACCCGACGGCACCTCAATCAGCTCCGCCCCTGTCTTGTGGACCATGATGCCCCGGGGGAGCTGCCAGTGCCTATCACCAACCACCCTGCGGCTGAACCGCTGCTTCTGCCTCTGCCTCATCTACTGTCTCCGCCGCCAGCTGTCCTTGCTGCGTCGCCGCCTCCTGCTTCTGCCGGCCACGAATCCATGGATGTCGACCAGGACACCCCTACTTCTCTGGATATTTGTGGTGCTGTGCATTTTTTTTCCCCCAGGGGGAGAAATATTGTAGCAGCCCCTTATTTAGAGGGCCCGCACAACCAACAAGATGGGTTGCCAACCTCCTTGCTGGAGCGCAGACAGAAACATCGCCAGTGGATATAAACAAACAGACTTTCCAAATAAACACAAAACTACTTCACCAGACAACATGTGACACTATTCCACCAATCAGAACTCATATGACTCATGTAGCACTCTGCTGACCCAGCTTTATAAGCATGCTCGGACAGTCAGAATGGCAGTGTTTATGTACCACTATGAACAGTTCCGGCCACTTGCCATAGCATTGTATTAGCACGTTGTATTGTGTAATTAGTAGAGTGGATTTTGGTCAGTATTTTCTTCCATTGTCTTGTTTCCTTATACGGTTTGCCACCACGAGAGCTGTGGGGTTTTCTTATTGTCCTTGCATTTAAAACTTAGTTGTATGCCAAGAAGGCATTTTTTTTCTTCTCTTTAATTATAATAAAGTGTCTTCAAATTGACTGTTAGTTCTTTCCTCCCAACCACGGGACACTACATAAATGCTTCTATTGTTCGTTAACTATCTCCACAATTCATAGTTCTCATTTAGATATTATTCAGAAATACAAGTATCTCAGTAATCCCATCCTTCAATACTAGAAGCTGTCACAAATGTTTCTTATTGTGGCTATAGGTTGTCAGCATATGCCATCTCTATCACTTTGTGCAGTACATGATTTGTTCCCAAAGCACTACGTTATTTCAAGAAACTGAATTCCTCTTAGTATGAAATGAAGGAAAAGGATTGTAGGGGACCTCAGCCAGAATAAAGTGCTACCAATTGCTCTCAGCCATCTATACATAAACAAATCCAGTTTTCAAATCTACAACTATAATTTAAACACTAATAATATCTTCTAAGTGCCAACATCAAAAAGAGTCTTGTACATACTATTACTTTGGATTAAGCTGCTCTCCTTTGTAGTTATGACTGCACTTACAAGGGTGTTTCAAATGGAAACCTAAAATATGCAATAATATTCCTAATAGTTGTGCTACTGATTTGGCAGTTAGCAGGAGTTGAGTTTTGAGATATGATCAAGAGTTGACAGCATGTTGTTGAATCACAGAAAAGATGGCAACAGCATTGTTGACTTGCACCAAGTTGGAGCAGCAATCGTTGATATATTTTTTGAGTAGTGAAGTTATTAAAAATCTGCGGAAATGCATCACAGGATAAGAGCATGGTAAGGTGATTTGTGTCTTCCTGCAACAAGTGATGCAGAAGTTTAAAACAAGCTAAATTTCTGTGGAAGGCACTCAAAGTCTGGGCCAGAAATGCTATGTAGCAATAAATGAAAACACTGTTGCAGTGAAAGAGCTGTTGCAAGTCTTTTGTTGCAATAAGATTATCTCATAAGAGCCCATTAAGCCATAGCAACAACGCAGGCCATGAAGTTTGAATGCTTTGAATGCCTACTTCAGTCATTAGACCTTGCCCTCAGTAACTTTCAAGTGCTCGGATGGCTCAGAGATCACTAGGAGGAGCATTTCAGAAGCAATGAACAGGAGTAAATGGCAGTGCGTACGCAATCAAAAGAATTCTTTTCATGATGCATCCACGTACATCTGAAGTAGTAATACGCAACATGGAGAACAACATTAAAAATTATGTATTTGTAATTTTTCTGTATTAGTCCTACCTCACCTCATTTGTGCAATAATAAATAATTAAAGTTTTCATCTGGATCACCTTTGTGCAATCTGACCTTAATTCTTGCTTATCACTTCAGTTCCAATTCAATGTGACAGGAATTGCAACCATGACATTTGAGTACACTGGGGAATAGTGCCTGGCTGTAAGCAACGGAGACAAATAACAAACACCGAATCTCAGCTTCCAGAACTAGCTGGCCTATATTTGAAGGTTAGAGGGAAATAATGCAAGAGTCTATGCAGGCTGCAATATGAAGGACTTGCAATTGAGGATAATAAGTCAAGATAAACACTAAACATGCTAGAAAAATTACCCATAAATGCTTCATGATACCCTCTACAATAAGAGAGTTATTCATAATAACATACTTGTTCTGTTCCTCCTTGCCGACAAACTGAATATTGTTGTGGTGATAGTCTTTGTGCCCATTCTTTATCTGTGAGAGATTTAGCATCATTTTTGGAAGCAGTCTGACCTATGAACAAAACAGAAATTATGTTATAATCTTATATTGTGAGCTTCACACTATCTTATTTGCCAACATAAAAGAAGACCAAGTCAAGCATCTGAAACTTCCTGGGAGATTAAAACTGTGTGACAGACTGGAACTTGAATCTTGGACTTCTGCCTTTTGCAGGAACTGCTCAATGCCAGAACTATTCAAGCATGACTCATGACCCACCCTCACAGCTTTAGTTCTGGCAGTACATCTAACTTCCAAACTTCGCCGAAGTTTTCCTACATACCTTGCAGGACTAGCACCCCTAGAAGAAAGGGTACTGAATAGACATGGCTTAGCCACAACTTTGGGCATTGTTTCCACAATGAAACTCCAGGCAGATTAAAACTGTGTGCCACACCAGGACAAACCTGGGAATTTTGCCTTTCATGGGCATGTGCTCTACGGACTGAGCTACCTAGGTATGATTCACAGGCTGCCCTCAAAGCTTTACTTCTGCCAGTATCTCCTACCTTCCAAATTCCACAGAAGTTCTCTCACATACCTCGCCGAACTAGCACCCCTGGAAGAAGGGATATTGTGGAGACATAGCTTAGCCATAGGCTGAGGGATTATTTCCAAAATGAATTTTCACTCTGCAGTGGAGTGTGTGCTGATTTGAAGCTTTGTGGCAGATTAAAACTGTGTCCTGGATCAGGACTAAAACCTGAGGCCTTAGCCTATTGTGGGCAAATGCTCTACCAACTTAGTTGTCAAAGCAAGACTCACACCTGTCCCTCACAGTTTTACCTCAACATAAGTACAAGTTTATTACATTGCACTGCAAAAAAGGTTTCTGATCACTAAAAAAGTTGATGACTGAACTTTAACATTTTCACCTAAGGATGGCTTATGATTTTCTTTTCACAGTGTGAAAAATTTTAATTTATTGTAAATTTCCAAAGCAATGTTCTGAGGAGTTTGGATATAGAGTTTTAATCTGTGAAATTATACTTGTTCCTAGTATTATACACACGTTGAAAATGGTTTCCTATACATAATTCTGGATTGTTATGTACAAACAGTCTGCAAGCAAATACAGGGTGTTTCAAAAATGACCGGTATATTTGAAACGGCAATAAAAACTAAACGAGCAGCGATCGAAATACACCGTTTGTTGCAATATGCTTGGGACAACAGTACATTTTCAGGCGGACAAACTTTCGCAATTACAGTAGTTACAATTTTCAACAACAGATGGCGCTGCAAGTGATGTGAAAGATATAGAAGACAACGCAGTCTGTGGGTGCGCCATTCTGTACGTCGTCTTTCTGCTGTAAGCGTGTGCTGTTCACAACGTGCAAGTCTGCTGTAGACAACACGGTTTATTCCTTAGAGCAGAGGATTTTTCTGATGTTGGAATTCCACCACCTAGAACACAGTGTTGTTGCAACAAGACGAAGTTTTCAACGGAGGTTTAATGTAACCAAAGGACCGAAAAGCGATACAATAAAGGATCTGTTTGAAAAATTTCAACGGACTGGGAACGTGACGGGTGAACGTGCTGGAAAGGTAGGGCGACCGCGTACGGCAACCACAGAGGGCAACGCGCAGCTAGTGCAGCAGGTGATCCAACAGCGGCCTCGGGTTTCCGTTCGCCGTGTTGCAGCTGCAGTCCAAATGACGCCAACGTCCACGTATCGTCTCATGTGCCAGAGTTTACACCTCTATCCATACAAAATTCAAACGCGGCAACCCCTCAGCGCCGCTACCATTGCTGCACGAGAGACATTCGCTAACGATATAGTGCACAGGATTGATGATGGCGATATGCATGTGGGCAGCATTTGGTTTACTGACGAAGCTTATTTTTACCTGGATGGCTTCATCAATAAACAGAACTGGCGCATATGGGGAACCGAAAAGACCCATGTTGCAGTCCCATCGTCCCTGCATCCTCAAAAAGTACTGGTCTGGGCCGCCATTTCTTCCAAAGGAATCATTGGCCCATTTTTCAGATCCGAAACGATTACTGCATCACACTATCTGGACATTCTTCGTGAATTTGTGGCGGTACAAACTGCCTTAGTCGACACTGCGAACACCTCGTGGTTTATGCAAGATGGTGCCCGGCCACATCGCACGGCCGACGTCTTTAATTTCCTGAATGAATATTTCAATGATCGTGTGATTGCTTTGGGCTATCTGAAACATACAGGAGGCGGCGTGGATTGGCCTCCCTATTCGCCAGACATGAACCCCTGTGACTTCTTTCTGTAGGGACACTTGAAAGACCAGGTGTACCGCCAGAATCCAGAAACAATTGAACAGCTGAAGCAGTACATCTCATCTGCATGTGAAGCCATTCCGCCAGACACGTTGTCAAAGGTTTCGGGTAATTTCATTCAGAGACTACGCCATATTATTGCTACGCATGGTGGATATGTGGAAAATATCGTACTATAGAGTTTCCCAGACCGCAGCGCCATTTGTTGTTGAAAATTGTAACTACTGTAATTTCGAAAGTTTGTCTGCCTGAAAATGTACTGTTGTCCCAAGCATATTGCAACAAACGGTGTATTTCTATCACTGCTCGTTTAGTTTTTATTGCCGTTTCAAATATACCGGTCATTTTTGAAACACCCTGTATATACAGAATAGTTAAAATATTTAGTTCCTTAAAGAGGTCAGCATGAATCCCCATGTTTAATATTACACACATTTATAGTAATAGTTTTTTGTAGTAATAATATCCTACTTGCATTTGTCCAAAAGCTTACTCAGTACCTTACAACAGATTCAAAGTAGCTCTGATAAACAATTTTTCTAGTTATAGTGCGCATCCAGATGTTCTGCTGAGTTCTTGTTTTCATTTTATGCACAATATTTTGAAGAGCAAGCTGTCTTCTTCAGGTGCTCCATGTCTTGCTGTTAGCAGATTGGTTTGAGTCTAGGCAGCGAGTATGTGTAACTGCAAAGCTCACAACATCTGAAGTGGAGAGCTGGGTTGGTCATCAAAAAATTGTGCACAAAGTGGAAACAACAGTTTGGTAGAACACCTGGAAGCACTCCATTAACCAATTGCACTGAGAAAACATGAGATATCACAATTTTTCTACTGTACAATATTAGCTGTGTAAGACTGTACTAGCATTGTGAATGCAGGACTGTTTAAATTATTTGCCAAGAAGCTAATGCTAGAAGAGCACAATAAATTATTTTCTAGAAATATCCCCATGAATTTCATAAATTTGCTTCCCTAAGTTCCTGACTTGTATGGGTAATTTGAAATTTATTTGATTTTGATTGTTTACTTTTAAACTGTATTAGTTCCGTCTTTGTATTGTTTAATTTTAATCCATTTATATCAAACCAGTGTTCTAAGCTGTTTAGGGTGTCAGTGATCCCTTGGGATTTTGTTCTTTGTCTCACTTTCAGTGAATACAGATGTGTTGTCTGCACATAAAACTGAGTGGGATATTACGTTTAGAGGTAATAAAACAGGATTAGGCCTAAAATGAAACATTATGGGACTGCCTGGGAAACAATTTTCCAATCTAAGGAATAACTTCCTGTATCTGAAGCTACAACTACCCTATACTTTCTATTAGATATGGTTTGAACCACCACAAAGCACTACCATTTATTCCATTTCTTTCTAATTTGTGGAGCCATAGATAGCCTTCATAAGGTCATAAAAAATTCCTGTAATTTTTTGAAACTTGTCCTAAGATAAGCAAATTTTCTCAACAAAGTTGTTGATAGCGCATATGTATGCTTGCCTTTCTGGAAGTCAAGCTGATTTAATTTGATGATAAATTTTGCTATGAAATTTTGTATCTGTGTTGCAACAATGGTTTCAGATACTTCTGAGAAGATTGGGTGTTCTTTTAATACTTATTGGACCGAGCGAGGTGGCGCAGTGGTTAGCACACTGGACTCGCATTCGGGAGGACGACGGTTCAATCCCGTCTCCGGCCATCCTGATTTAGGTTTTCCGTGATTTCCCTAAATCGTTTCAGGCAAATGCCGGGATGGTTCCTTTGAAAGGGCACGGCCGATTTCCTTCCCACTCCTTCCCTAACCCGAGCTTGCGCTCCGTCTCTAATGACCTCGTTGTCGACGGGACGTTAAACACTAACCACCACCACCAATACTTATTGGCTAATAGTTTCATATCTTCCTTTGAGCCTTTCTCAAATAATGGTTTAACTACTCTGTACCTTAAAGCACCTGGAAAGTATATTTCTTCAAATGAGTCATTAATTATTACAGACAGGGGTCCTGACATTATATTAGAAACGGTTTCCATTACCCAGGCGAGTACTTCCTCCCATCCAGTCAGATCTTCATTTTTTAAGGATAATATTAATTTTTCTATATCATTAGCAGTAATTCTTTCAAATCTAGTAGGAACTTCCCTGTTATTCTGATTGAAAACCAAAGATTGGACATTATCTAGATTACCATTTAACATCAACATCAGATTTTGATGCATTTACAAAAAATTCATTGAAATATTCTGATCACTTTACAATGGCTTTGTCAACTAACTTAATTTTTGGAGATTAGTGAACTGCTGGTTATGACACCAAGTTCAAATTTTATTACTGTATGGTTCAAAATGATTTTTTGTGCCATTTTTCTGTCAACTTTACCAGCCAACTAAATATGGTTTTATACT
The DNA here is from genome assembly GCF_021461395.2 of Schistocerca americana. Taxonomy (NCBI): domain Eukaryota; kingdom Metazoa; phylum Arthropoda; class Insecta; order Orthoptera; family Acrididae; genus Schistocerca; species Schistocerca americana. Next base: position 1,021,942,637 of record NC_060119.1, read on the forward strand.
ATTTTACATAGTTTATAAAATCTATTTTTTGTTTTTCAGTTCATTGTGTAACTGTCTTCTTCTTACACTCGTCACTTTCATACCAGCAGTTATCCATTTTAATTTGCTTGTCTTTTTCAATCACAGACTGAAGGGCAGATTTTTTTTTTTTTTTTTTTTTTTTTTTTTTTTTTTTTTTTTTTTTTTTTTTTTTTTTTTTTTTTTTTGTTAAAAACAAGCAAAAAGCTTTCAAGAAACCTGTCATAATTTTTAGAACTTGTAATACAATGACCCACTCATCTGTTTACTTCTTTAAGTCTACAATAGAGCAAGTTTAAATTTTCCTTATAGAAGTATCACTTGAAGCATACTTTCCTAACATCTTGTTCATTTATTTTTGGTAGCTCTAAAAACAATACAGTATTATCAAAAAAGCCTACAGCAATGCAGAATTTTTTCATACCATCAAATGTATAATTTGTCCAAATGTTACCTTCGCAGGTCACTCTTTCTTGAATTCTGTGAAATTTCAAATGAACCACATGGTTCCAGAGCCCTTAAAGTCTCAAACATCTATGATGTGTACATGCGCACTGAAACAATGAATGAAAATTTGTACCAAGGCCAGGATTCAAATGCAGGTCTGCTGCTCTCTAGGCAAATGCCCTAACCACTTTGTCACTCTAGCTCACATTCCTCCTCAATCCAAATTCCCATCTATGCCTCAGTCCATCTGGTACTCCCCAGACTCGAACAGCATGGCAGAGGCTCTGCAGCTATATTGGCACAGCACCTCAGCATTGAAAGAAATGGGGGATCCTGCCTGAAACCCAGGCATGGGTACCTAAATGAAATGAAACTGTATGATTCCAGAGCCCTTTAGAGCCCTTTTCAAGACTCAAAAATCTGTGATGTATGTATGCAGACTGAAGCAACTGGAGTATTATTATTATTATTATTATTATTATCTTTCCTTTCTCAGACCTTAGGTCTGGTTCGGAATGAAAGTGACGCGGACCTTGATCAAGCGTCACTTCCTTTTAACTGTACGGTATATGTTACATTGCATTTAGGAACTTTCGGGTAATTGAACATGTATCAATAATTACGGATTTCTGAAGTTGTATGTATAAGTTTGGATGTAGCTGTATTGCATTGATGTACTGGTGGATATTGCGTGGTACGACTCCTGTAGTTGAAAGTATAATTGGTATAATGTCAACTTTATCCTGATGCCACATGTCCTTGACTTCCTCAGCCAGTTGGATGTATTTTTCAATTTTTTCTCCTGTTTTCTTCTGTATATTTGCTGTATTGGGTATGGATATTTCAATTAGTTGTGTTAATTTGTTCTTTTTATTGGTGAGTATGATGTCAGGTTTGTTATGTGGCGTTGTTTTATCTGTTATAATGGTTCTGTTCCAGTATAATTTGTATTCATCATTCTCCAGTACATTTTGTGGTGTATACTTGTATGTAGGAACGTGTTGTTTTAAAAGTTTATGTTGTAAGGCAAGCTGTTGATGTATTATTTTTGCGACGTTGTCATGTCTTCTGGGGTATTCTGTATTTGCTAGTATTGTACATCTGCTTGTGATGTGATCTACTGTTTCTATTTGTTGTTTGCAAAGTCTGCATTTATCTGTTGTGGTATTGGGATCTTTAATAATATGCTTGCTGTAATATCTGGTATTTATTGTTTGATCCTGTATTGCAATCATGAATCCTTCTGTCTCACTGTATATATTGCCTCTTCTTAGCCATGTGTTGGATGCGTCTTGATCGATGTGTGGCTGTGTTAGATGATACGGGTGCTTGCCATGTAGTGTTTTCTTTTTCCAATTTACTTTCTTTGTATCTGTTGATGTTATGTGATCTAAAGGGTTGTAGAGGTGGTTATGAAATTGTAGTGGTGTAGCCAATGTATTTATGTGGGTGATTGCTTTGTGTATTTTGCTAGTTTCTGCTCGTTCTAGAAAGAATTTTCTTAAATTGTCTACCTGTCCATAATGTAGGTTTTTTATGTCGATAAATCCCCTTCCTCCTTCCTTTCTGCTTAATGTGAATCTTTCTGTTGCTGAATGTATGTGATGTATTCTATATTTGTGGCATTGTGATCGTGTAAGTGTATTGAGTGCTTCTAGGTCTGTGTTACTCCATTTCACTACTCCAAATGAGTAGGTCAATATTGGTATAGCATAGGTATTTATAGCTTTTGTCTTGTTTCTTGCTGTCAATTCTGTTTTCAGTATTTTTGTTAGTCTTTGTCTATATTTTTCTTTTAGCTCTTCCTTAATATTTCTATCATCTATTCCTATTTTTTGTCTGTATCCTAGATATTTATAGGCATCTGTTTTTTCCATCGCTTCTATGCAGTCGCTGTGGTTATCCAATATGTAATCTTCTTGTTTAGTGTGTTTTCCCTTGACTATGCTATTTTTCTTACATTTGTCTGTTCCAAAAGCCATATTTATATCATTGCTAAATACTTCTGTTATCTTTAGTAATTGGTTGAGTTGTTGATTTGTTGCTGCCAGTAGTTTTAGATCATCCATGTATAGCAAATGTGTGATTTTGTGTGGGTATGTTCCAGTAATATTGTAACCATAATTTGTATTATTTAGCATGTTGGATAGTGGGTTCAGAGCAAGGCAGAACCAGAAAGGACTTAATGGGTCTCCTTGGTATATTCCACGCTTAATCTGTATTGGCTGTGATGTGATATTATTTGAATTTGTTTGGATATTAAGTGTGGTTTTCCAATTTTTCATTACTATGTTTAGGAACTGTATCAATTTAGGATCTACTTTGTATATTTCCAATATTTGTAGTAACCATGAGTGGGGTACACTATCAAAAGCTTTTTGGTAATCGATGTACGCGTAGTGTAGCGACCTTTTGTTTAGTTTTAGCTTGATATGTCACCTCTGCATCTATTATCAGTTGCTCTTTACATCCTCGTGCTCCTTTGCAACAGCCTTTTTGTTCTTCATTTATAATTTTGTTCTGTGTTGTATGTGTCACTAGTTTCTGTTTAATGACTGAAGTTAATATTTTGTATATTGTTGGTAGGCATGTTATGGGGCGATATTTAGCTGGGTTCGCTGTGTCTGCTTGATCTTTAGGTTTCAGATAAGTTATTCCATGTGTAAGTGTATCAGGGAATGAGTATGGGTCTGCAATGTAACTGTTAAATAATTTAGTTAGATGTGAATGTGTTGAGGTGAACTTCTTTAACCAGAAATTTGCTATTTTATCATTTCCAGGGGCTTTCCAATTGTGAGTAGAATGAATTGCTTGGGTGACTTCATGTTGCAAAATTGTCACTTCAGGCATTTGTGGTATCATCTTGTATGTGTCTGTTTCTGCTTGTATCCACCGTGCATGCCTGTTATGTTGTACCGGGTTTGACCATATGTTGCTCCAGAAGTGTTCCATGTCTGTTATGTTTGGTGGATTGTTTATTTCAATGTGTGTGTTATCTATTGTCTGGTAAAATTTCTTTTGGTTTGTGTTGAATGTTTGGTTTTGTTTCCTTCTATCTTCACTTTTTTTGTATCTTCTGAGTCGTTTGGCGAATGCTTGTAATTTCTGCTTCTTTTCGTCTAATTGCTCTGTCGCTTCTTGTTGTGAGATTTTACCTAACCTTTTTCGTTTTTTTTCCGAGATTTCATTTCTTATAAATTGTGTTAGCTGTCCGATGTCTTTTCTCAGTTTTTCTATTTTGATCTGTAGCCTGTGTTGCCATGCTGGTTTTGTGGGTTTCTTCTGTGTGTTGGTTGGTTCTGATCTCTGCCTAGTGTGTATATTTAGTGTAGTGAGTGCTCCTATATATACCAGTAGTTGTAACTCTTCCATAGTTGTGTTTTCATTTATTTTGTTGTGTATGATTGTGTTGATAGTTTTTATTGTTGTTTCGACTTGTGGGTTATTTGGTGGTCTATGCAAGAATGGTCTAATGTCTGTATTTGTGTCTTTGTATTCTATATATGTTAGCTGAAATTTTTCTTCTACATCTAATATCTGCGTCACTTTGTGTTCTATTTGTGCTTGTTCTGGTGGCTGCCTTAAGATTTCGTTTTCCTCTGATTGTTTAATTGGTGCGTGTTGTTCTTTGTTTGTTTGCTCTGGGATGTTTGAGTCCATTACTGTATTTTCTTCTTCTTCTGACTGCACATTATTTTGTTCCAGTATTTGTTGTACTTGTTGTTTGATGTTATCTAATTCTGACTGGGGTATCCTGTTATATTTTATTATTACACGGATCTGATCAGCTAGTCGTTGTTCTGTTAAAAATTTTAATTCTGGGTATCTGGTAATATTATATTATTATTATTATTATTATTGTTATTATTATTATTATTATTTTATATATAATTTGCCTGTTGAAGTATATTTTGCACTTCTATGGTGCAACTAAGGACATTCTATATCTTTAGTCTGTGTAATATACTGCTCAAGAGTTCATGTTACAGGTTTACCTTGTTAATGTGGGTGCAATAAATGTGTTAGTTCTAATCTGTACTGCTCGAAAATTATTCTGAAAACAGTCATAATTACGTTGCCCCATCTCTAATGATGATGTGCCAGAGGCGAGACTGAAGTATGTGATAGAAGATGGGTACAAAGGGCAGGTTTTACAGTGGAAGCAGTTGCAGGGGTAACAACCTAGAGGTATAGGTAGTGTTCTGGGACTATAATAAAGTATGACAAGAATGATATGGCAGCCATTGTAGGTGGCAGCAGACAGTAAATACTATTGGGGGGGGGGGGGGGGGCAGACATTGGTGAGAATATCACTCATTTCAAGACTTGAATTGAAAAAATTGTAGCCATGACACATAATGTTTTGAGGCATTCTACAACTGAGTGGTATTGGGTAATGAGGGAGGTAGTTTTGAATGTTCTGCTAGTGGAAGCTATAGTGGTTGGAGCGTCAGAGGAGTAGACTGTGTGGGAGATTAACTGATCTACTACAAAAGCAGCTCCAACCTATACACAGAGCCTTCTATGCAATACAGATGATACAAACAATTTCCTGCAGCATCCCAAATCCACTCGCCTTTGTCTTTCACCTTACATTACAACCTCCCAGTCCTTGACCACTGCCTCTCCCAATTCCCATCTGAATGGCTCTTAAAAACCTTGATCATTGACGCAGAAGCCAACTTTATCCCTAGACATAATTTTCCCATCTTTGAGGGCCAGACCTACAAAGAAACTACTTGAATGGCTATAGAACCAGGATGGACTCAATCTATGCCATCAACTTCTTCATGGATGAAGTGGAAGAAGCATTACTCAACTTCCAGAAGTTGTGTCTCCTAGCTATGGTCACTGGCTTGGTATAGATTCATTGGGTTCTTTCTGAGATGATTTCACAGTGATGAAGAACTCCTCCATTTCCTGCAATAGTTTAATTATTTTAACAATTTTTTTCAACTGAAATTAACTTAATCCTACTCCTAATCCAAACCTACTTTCCTGGATGTTGATCTCTATGTCATCAAGGCTCACATCCAAACTTCATGTCATATTAACCAATGAGCAACAAGATCTCCCCTTCAATAGCTGACATCCCTTCCACTTCAAATGCTTCCTTCTCTACAGACTTAAGCATTCAAGGTAAATGTTTATGTTCTAATACCAAGTCCCACATAATTTTTAACACTCTGACTTCGTCCACAACATACTCACTTGGGCACTCTTCAGCTACGTTCCTCCCATCGTCTTAGATCCCGCTTCCAAACATGTCATAATCAGTTCCCTAGTCACCAATGTTTTAGTAATACCTTCTGTAAGTTGCCAAATTATAAAGATATCAGGATTGCAAACCCTTTGTAATCATTTGTTAGTTCATTTTAAATGCAATTTCCTTTTCTCTTGGAATGTTCTGCACTTTTATATATGTTATCATATTGCTATAGTGGTTCATGGTGTGGGTTCCTGTTGTCATGTCCTAGTTCACGAACCACGGGCAACGTATGAGTGGCCAAGTAAGTGGTCCTGACAGTCAGGATACCAGTTACTTTGGAATAAGGCTGGGCATCTCAGACATATTCTGAGTCGTGGTCACCTTTGTGCTCAGACGGCAAAGACTACCAAATCCACCGGTTAGTCTCTCAACCATTAGGGGTAAAATTCAATGGGACCTGGGGCAAGTAAGGCTAGCAACCTGCTTCCCTGGTACTTTAAATATGATGCTGGCAACAATCAGAGCAAAATGCCTCGGACCTTTGGAGGTGACGGAGTCCCACCTCTAACTGATAAACCAGGGACTCCTAAGATACGACTCGCAAATGAATGGTAATGAGATTGGGAGCTGTTAATATCAATGGGGGCTACTCTGGGACGAAGGTAGAGCTGGCAGAGGCTGCAAGTAAGACAGGGTTGGATGTTTTAGCTGTTAGTGACATTCGGGTAAGGGGTGAGAAAGAAAAGGAAGTGGGAGAATACATGGTCTACCTGACAAGAGTCAAAGCAGGAATAGCACAAAGGAGTGTAGGGCTTTACATCAAGAAAGAAATGGAACCCAGCATGTTGCAATAAGGTATGTAAACGAACAACTGATGTGGAGAGATTTGACAGTGTCTAGCAAGAAAATTAGGATTGTGTCAGTATATTCCCATTGTGAAGGGACAGATCAAGATGAGATGGACAGTTTTTATGACACACTCAGTGATGTAGTTGTTAGAGTAAAGGACAAGGACAGTGTTCTGCTCATGGGTGATTTTAATGCCAGGATTGGAAATTGAACAGAAGGGTGTGAAAAGGTTGTGGGTAAATTCAGAGAGGATATAGAGGCCAATAGGAACGGGAAACAACTCCTGGATTTCTGTGCCAGTATGGGCTTAGTAATCACAAACTCCTTTTTTAAACATAAGAACATTCACTGGTATACTTGGGAAGGCAGGGGAACCAGATCTGTCACTGACTATATAATAACAGATCAGGAATTCATGAAGGCTGTGAGGGACAAACATGTATTCAGGGGATTCTTTGATGACACTGATCACTATTTAATCTGCAGTGAAATTGGTATTGTGAGGCTGAAAGTGCAGGAGGTCAGGTCCATATGCAGGAGAATAAGAGTGGAGAAATTTCAGAATAAGGAAATCAGGCACACGTACATAACAATGATCTCAGAAAGGTACCAGTTAGTTGAATGCAGTCAAATACAGTCATTGGAAAAGGAATGGACAAGATACAGGGACACAGTACAAGATTGGTTGGTTGGTTTCTGGGATTAAAGGGACCAGACTGCTACGGTCATCGGTCCCTTTTTCCAAAAATCTAAAATCACCCACAGAGAATAAAAAATGAACAACAGAAAAGACGGCAGATGACACAGGAGAACAAAAACTCAGAGATCAGACAAAACAAATTAAAACCACACAGAGTGTGAAGGTGGGTGGCTGACCATAGAGATAAAAAGGAAAAGCCAACCACCGAGAACACATTAAAAACTCAGTCTAAAATTGTAGGCCAAAGGCCAGAATCAAAACAAAAAGGACATAACAAACACTCAGATTAAATGATAAAAAACCCCTGCCCGAATAAAATGCAAAACTAAGTCCACCATGGCAGAGTCATCTGTTAAAAGGGCAAGGAGTATGTCAGGCAGTGCGAACGTCTGCCTGAGCACAGCTAAAAGTGGCCACTCCAACAAAATGTGGACCACCGTCAAAACGGAGCCGCAGCGACATAAAGGTGGGTCCTCACGTCGCAATAGGTGGCTGTGTGTCAACCATGTGTGCCCAATGCACAGCTGGCAGAGGACAACAGACACCCTGCGAGAGACCTGCAAGGAGGAGCGCCATACACCGGTAAACTCCTTGATGGCCCAAAGTTTGTTTCGTGAAGGCAGGGCGCGCCATTCAGTGTCCCAAAGTTCGAAAATTTTGTGGCGTTAGATAGCTCGCAAATCAGTCTCCGGGAGGCCAATGTCCAGAGATGGTTTACTGGTGGCCTCTTTCGCCAGGCGGTCAACATTTTCATTGCCAGGTATGCCAACATGGCCAGGGGTCCAAATAAAGACCACAGATCGGCCACAACAGGCAAGAGTATGCAGGCACTCCTGGACAGCCATCACCAGACGAGAGTGAGGGAAACACTAGTCAATAGCTTGTAAACTGCTCAGGGAGTCGCTGCAGATAACGAAGGACTCACCTGAGCAGGAGCGGATATACTCTAGGACACGAAAGATGGCGCCCAGCTCAGCAGTGAAAACGCTGCAGCCAGCCGGCAAGGATCGTTGTTGGGAATGGTCCCCTAGAGTTAGAGCATAACCGACCAGACCAGCAACCATCGAACCGTCAATGTATATAACACCAGAGCCCTGATACGTAGCTAGGATGGAATAAAAGCGGTGGCGGAAGGCCTCCGGAGGGACCGAGTCCTTCGGGCCCTGAGCCAATTTGAGCCGAAGGCAAGGGCGAGGAACACACCACGGGGGTGTACGCAAAAGGGCCTGGAAAGGAAGTGGAACAGGGAAAACCCCAAGCTCGGAAAGAAGCTCTTTGACGCGGACTGCTATCGTACAACCCGATCGGGGCCGACGTTCTGGCAGATGGGCGACCGAGAGTGGGAACAGAAGACGATAATTTGGATGCCCGGGCAAGTTAAAAACATGGGCAGCATAAGTGGCCAGTAAATGTTGGCGCCATAACTGCAGTGGAGGGACACCTGCCTCCACAAGTATGCTGGCCACAGGACTGGTCCGGAAAGCACCAGTGACAAGGCGTATCCCGCTGTGAAGGATTGGGTCCAGCACCCGCAATGCCGAAGGGGATGCTGAACCATAAGCCAGGCTCCCATAATCCAGACAAGACTGGATTAACACCTGGTAGAGCCGTAAGAGAGTAGATTGGTCGGCGCTCCAGCTGGTGTGGCTCAAACATTGTAGAGCATTTAGATGCCGCCAACACATCTGTTTAAGCTGCCGAATATGAGGCAGCCAAATCAACCAGGCATAAAAAACCACACCCAAAAACCTATGTGACTCCACCACAGCAAGAAGTTCGCAGTCAAGATAAAGCTGCAGCTCCGGGTGAACAGTGCGTCGCCGGCAGAAATGCATAACGCAGGTCTTGGTAGCCGAAAACTGGAGGCCATGCGATACAGCCCAAGACTGCGCCTTGTGGATAGCGCCCAGCAGCTGACATTCAGCAGCTGCAATGCCAATAGAGCTATAGTAAAGGCAGAAGTCGTCAGCATACAAGGACGCTGAGACAGACATTCCCACCGCCGCAGCAAGCCCTTTAATTGCTATTAAAAACAGGCAGACACTTAAAACAGATCCCTGTGTCACTCTGTTCTCCTGAATTCAGGGGGAACTATGAGAGGCCGCGACTTGCACGCGGAAGGGTCGATGCGACAGAAAATTTCGGATGAAAATCGGCAGTGGACCCCAAAGACTCCATCCATGAAGCGTAGAAAGGATGTGATGACGCCATGTCGTATCGTACGCCTTCCGCATGTCGAAAAAGACAGCGACCAGGTGCTGACGGCGGGCAAAGGCAGTACGGATGGCTGACTCCAGGCTCACCAGATTGTCGACGGTGGAGCGGCCTTTACGGAACCCACCCTGAGACAGAGCCAGAAGGCCCCAAGACTCCAGTACCCAATTCAACTGCCGGCTCACCATCCATTCAAGCAGCTTGCAAAGAACGTTGGTGAGGCTAATGGGGCGGTAGCTGTCCACCTCCAAAGGGTTCTTGCCAGGTTTCAAAACGGGGATAACAATGCTTTCCCACCATTGCGACGGAAACTCACCCTCGACCCAGAGACAGTTGTAAAGGTCTTGGAGCCGTCGCTGGCAGTCCACTGAAAGGTGTTTTAGCATCTGACAGTGGATGCAATCTGGCCCAGGAGTGGTATCAGGGCAAGCGGCGAGGCACTGTGAAATTCCCACTCACTGAATGGAACACTGTAGGATTCAGGATGGTGGGTGCGAAGTGAAATACTCCGACGTTCCTTCTGCTCTGTAATGGAGCGGAAGGCCAGTGGGTAATTCGCAGAAGCGGAACTCAGAGCAAAATGCTCTGCCAAGCGGTTTGCAATTACGTCGGAGTCAGTAGATACAGCTCCATTCAGTGCGGGATGCTGACAGGGGTCCGATAGCCATAGAGGCGCCGAATCTTGGCCCAGACCTGCGATGGAGTGACATGGAGGCCAATGGTGGACACATACCGCTCCCAGCACTTCTGACTGCATTGGCGGATAAGGCGGCAGGCTCGCGCACGCAGGCGTTTGAAGGCGATGAGGTGTTCTATGGAGGGATGTCACTTGTGATGCTCGAGCACCCGCCGGCGATCTTTAATCGCTTCAGCGATCTCAGGCGACCACCAAGGCACAGTCCTCCGCCGAGGGGACCCAGAAGAACGGGGAATGGCAGATTCTGCGGCAGTAACGATGCTGGTGGTGAGTGAGTGAACCACCGTATCAATGGCTTCATGAGAAACAGGGTCAATAGCGGCAGTGGAGGAAAACAAGTCCCAGTCAGCCTTATTCATAGCCCATCTACAAGGGCACCCAGAAGAGTGAAGCTGTGGGAGTGGCAGAAAGATCGGAGAGTGGTCACTACCACACAGGTTGTGATGCACACTCCAATGGACAGTAGGTAAGAGGCTAGGGCTGCAGATCGAAAGGTCAATGGCAGAGTACTGCCATGCGCCACACTGAAGTGTGTGAAGGCACCATCATTGAAAATCGAAAGATTGAGCTGTCCCAATAAATGCTCAACGGTGGCGCCTCGACCTGTGGCCACTGACCCACCCCACAGAGGGTTATGAGCATTGAAGTCGCCCAGTAACAAGAAAGGTGGCAGCAATTGGGCTTCCAGCACAGCCAGGACATGCTGCGCGACATCACCATCCGGTGGAAGGTAAAGACTGCAGACGGTAACAGCCTGTGGCGTCCACACCCGAACAGCGACAGCCTCTAAAGGTGTTTGTAGAGGGACAGACTAGCTGTGAAGAGAGTGAAGGACATAGATGCAGACACCACCAGACACCCTTTCATAAGCTGCCCGGTTCTTATAATAACCCCGATAGCCACGGAGGGCGGGGGTTCGCATTGCTGGAAACCAAGTTTCCTGAAGAGCAATGCGGAAGAAAGAGTGAAGGCTGATAAGTTGTCGGAGCTCAGCAAGATGCTGGAAGAAATCACTGCAGTTCCACTGGAGGATGATATTGTCCATGGCTGAGAAAGGCTTGAACGGACTGGGAAGGCAGATTACGCCACTGGGTCACCTGCTGCCTCTGATTGAGCACCTGTGCTATTGCTATCCATGGTGTCTGAGGGACCAGCGAGACCGAGGTCCTCAGCGGACGCCAGAATCTCCATCTCATCCTCAGACGCAGAGTTGGAAGGTTGCGGTGGGACACGTGCCACCGCAATGTCAGGATGCTTGGGAGCCTTTTTCTTTGACTGCTTTGCACACTATGCCTTTGGTGGGTCTGGCTGGGAGGGCCTCACTGGGTCAGTCTCAGGGATGGATGACGACCGTGAGGCCCTATGACCAGCAACCGGTGGTTGCTTCAGAAATTTGTGGGTGTCCACTTTGGCACTGGGCAAAGCCGGGGATGGGAGGGCCCCAAGGGACCCCTTCCTGGTGAGAGTAGCCAAAGAAGTCTCACGCTTCTCTGGCTGGGCAGGGGGAACTAGTGTCCCCGATGGTGGGGGTGGTGTTGCTCCTGAAGGAGATGGAGCAGGAGCAACAGGGAGTGAAGTTCCCCGCACAACCAAGGGGCCCGGTGAATTCTGACATAGCTGAGAGGCACCTGTACATGATGACACGGGAGAGGATTGGACCGGTGTTGCAACAGCGGCATAAGTTGATGGCATTGGCACAGGATGTAGCCACTCATATTTCCGCCTAGCCTCAGAGTAGGTCAGGCGGTCCAGGGTCTTATATTCCATTATCTTCCTCTCTTTCTGGAATATCCTACGCTCCGGCAAGCAGGAGGAATGGTGTTCTCCGCAGTTAACAAGGATAGGAGGTGGGGCAAATGGAGTATTGGGATGCGAAGGACGTCCACAATCTCGACACGTGATGCTGGAAGTACAGCGGGATGACATGTGCCCGAACTTCCAGCATTTAAAACACCGCATCGGAGGAGGGATATATGGCTTCACATCACAACGGTAAACCATCACCTTAACCTTTTCAGGTAAGACATCACCCTCAAAGGCCAAGATGAAGGCACCGGTGGCTACCTGATTATCCCTCGGACCCCAATGGACGCGCCGGACGAAGTGAACACCTCATCGTTCTAGGCTGGCGCATAGTTCATCGTCGGACTGCAGAAGAAGATCCCTGTGGAAGATAATACCCTGGACCATGTTGAGACTCTTATGGGGCGTGATGCTAACTGAAACATCCCCCAACTTGTCACAAGCGAGCAACCTCCGTGACTGGGCAGAGGGTGCTGTTTTGATGAGTACTGACCCAGAGTGCATTTTGGACAAGCCCTCCACCTCCCCGAACTTTTCCTCTAAATGCTCCACAAAAAACTGAGGCTTGGCTGGCATAAAAGATTCACCATCAACCCACGTACAGTCAAAGTACCGGGGTGAAGAATCTCCACTGCTGTCTTTAGCCGTGCGTTCCTCCCATGGAGTGGCCAGGGAGGGAAATGATCTCGGATCATATTTCTTCCCGTTGAGGTTAGACCTCGATCGCTTAGAGACTGCTGGTGGAGGCCCACCAGCGAGAGATGATGTACCACACTTCATTGCGGGTCATACGCCCTGATGCCACCCACTACGACCAGGGGCTCTCCCCACAGGCGCCACGCAGCCACAGCAAAGGCCACCTGGCAGGATGGCCTTTGCCAGGAGTCCTGATGCCCCAGAGGGATAGGCATCTTCTCCTCGGCATACGTGGGGCGGTAGCAGCTGTGGCATCAGCAGTGCGATCCCTGTGTAGTCAGGGGGCTACCACCAAGAGGGTACATGACAACCCCACCACAATGGACTGGCTACCGTGCTGGATGTCAGGTGTCGAAATATCCATGTACATCACAAGGGCAAAGATGGAAGTGCACAATGGAGGGAATGTATGCTACCTGGAACACACTGCAGCAGATGTGGCCAGAAGCTCGATGTAAGTCCAACACCATGACAATATCGGGTGTGCCAGATCTTAGGGCAAGATGGATTTAAAATGCACCTCGTACGGCATCCTTCCCCAAATGGTACGCACTAACGGAAAATTTGGAAAGGTAGTGGTCAAACCCCTTAGGGGACCATCACATTAAAGGCCGAAAGAGTTGAGACTCCTTTTAGTCGCCTCTTACGACAGGCAGGAATACCGCGGGCCTATTGTTACCCCCGAACCCGCAGGGGGGCACAGTACTAGAGGTGGCTAAAGAATGTCTTGGAACTGTAGTGTGTAAAGATAGGATGAAGCAAACAGCTTGGTGGAACGACACAGTCAAGGCAGCCTGTAGAAGGAAAAAGAAGGCGTATCGAAAATGGCTACATACTAGAACTCAGGTAGAGAGAGAAAGTTATGTTGAAGAAAGAGACAAAGGCAAACAGATAATTGCAGCATCCAAGAAGAAATCTTGGAAAGGCTTTGTAAACAGGTTGGAGACTTTGGGCCAAGCTGCTGGAAAACCATTCTGGAGTGTAATTAGCAGTCTTCGAAAGAGAGGTAAGAAGGAAATGAAAAGTGTTTTGGACAGGTCAGGAGAACTGCTGGTGAATCCAGTTGATGCCTTGGGCAGAGGGAGGGAATATTTTGAAGAGTTGCTCAATGTATGTGAAAACACGATCAGTAATGTTTCAGATTTCGATATACAATGGGATAGGAATGATGATGGAAATGGATCACATTTGAGGAAGTGGAGAAAATGGTCAATAGACTGCAGTGCAATAAAGCAGCTGGAGTGGATGAAATTAAGTCAGAACTCATCAAATACAGTGGAATGTCAGGTCTTAAATGGCTACACAGGGTAACTGAAATGGCGTGGGAGTCGGGACAGGTTCCATCAGACTGGACGAAAGCAGTAACCACACCAATCTTTAAACATGGAAACAGAAAAGATTGTAACAACTACAGGAGTATCTCTTTAATCAGCGTTGTGGGTAAAATCTTCTCAGGTATTGTTGAAAGGAAAGTGAGAGTATTAGTTGAGGACAAATTGGGTAAAAATCAGTGTGGGTTTATGCCTGTTAGAGGTGGTCACGACCAGATCTTTAGCTTATGGAAAATAATGGAGAAGTGTTACGAGTGGAACAGGGAATTGTATCTATGCTTTATAGATCTAGAAAAGGCATATCCTGGGTTCCTAGGAGGAAATTATTGTCTGTTCTATGATATTATGGAATAGGAGGCAAACTTTTGCAAGCAATTAAAGGTCTTTACAAAGATAGTCAGGCAGCAGTTAGAGTTGACGGTAAATTGAGTTCATGGTTCAGAGTAGTGTCAGGGGGTAAGACGAGGCTGCAACCTGTCTCCACTGTTGTTCATATTATTTATGGATCATATGTTGAAAACAAGAGATTGGCTGGGTGAGATTAAGATATGTGAACACAAAATAAGCAGTCTCGCATATGAGGATGACTTAGTTGTGATGGCAGATTCGATTGAAAGTTTGCAAAGTAATATTTCGGAGCTAGATCAGAAATGTAAGAACTATGGTATGAAGATTAGCATCTCCAAAACGAAAATAATGTCAGTGGGAAAGAGATATAAACGGATTGAGTGCCCCAGGGACACCCAAAGTTACTTCTGCATCTGACTATGACTCTCCGTCAAAGATAACATGCTGCATCCACCCTACCAAAAAAATTCTCAATCAAGTCAAAAATTTCAACTTGGTATCCCATATGATCATACTTTTGATAATAAGTATAGATGTGGTACTGAGTTAACTGTTTTTCTGAAACCAAAACATTCTGCATGTACCTGACTGCCCTGATTCAAAGCTTCCAGTATGTCTTGTGAGAAAAGTGAGAGCTTGGTTTTGTATGATCGTGTGTGTTGGGTGGGATCCTTACTGTGCATGTAATAAAGGGTGTTCCAGAAGTGATGGTCAATAACTCATACATGAAAAGTACAGGCCAAAAGTAGCTAAAAAGCTCCAATAAGCATAGGTCCACAAATCAGCCGTTGTCAAGATATAAAACTTTTCTGTTGTAGTCCATCAGTGTCTAGGAACACATGGCATCTCTAAACATTAAAGTAGGTTTTTGAAATGTTTTCCATGTATATGAATGAAACATGGAACTTGTCTGTGAAATGATTTGCAAATCCTCTCAGGCAGTCCTGGAGAATTCTGTAAACACTGGAAGGCTGCTTCAATGCACAAGCATTAATTCCTCAAGAGAGTTGACCTCAGTAGTGTAGACCAGGCTTATGACATGACTCCAAACACAGAATTCCATGGATAGATATGTACCCAGTAGAACAGTACATATGGGAGGGACCCTCCATGGTATACAACTGCTGTAAAGAAACTTCTGAAGAGAGAGAAAGATTATGGCATAATAGGTGTAAAACAAAGCACACATCTGAGTTAGAAGCTGGCAAACTCAAAAGTGAAAAATGTGCTGGAGAACCATCATTGCATGAACCACATGTTCAGGCATTGGTTCAGTGGGACATCATCACACACATCTTGAAGCACAGTCCACAGAAACTGCATGTCCTGCTGTTCGGTTAGTCTCTGTGGCAGGAAGTGTGGTCCAATTATGCAGTCTCTGAGTAGTCCTGCCCAATTGTTCAACAAATAACGCTGCTGATGTCATGATAAGTGTGTTGCATTAGGATTGACATCAGCTCCAATGTGACAGTTATGGTAGTTAAAAATATCATCACGTGTAAATCCAGCCTCATCCATGCACAGAATATTGCTTAGAAACAGAAGCACTGTTGTTGTACCCATTTCATAAATTCTCTCTAGGAGGGAAGTCTGCATTGTCAAGGGCTTACACTCGCTGGAGATGATATGGATAAAGTTCCTGTGGATATAAAGTCCGCCACACACTGCTATGACTCAGGACATGCTCTTGGGTATCAATCCTACTTGTTGAAGTACTTGGACATTCATGTACAATGCATAACACCCTTTCCTCATTGGGTCTTATGGCTCTGGGCCGATCTCCTCATACATGGTGTGTGAAACTCCCAGTTTCTCTAAGGTGCTGATTTAACCAGCTAAATGTATGACTGTCAGGCTGCCTGCGGACAGGAAGAGCTTCGTCATACAATCCTGCCATTCACTTTGCCATACATGAAGTACATGTCAGCGCACTCTTCATTGGTGTAACTTCTGTCTATGATGCATGGAGGGGGAAAGGAAAGTAGTTGCGCATACGTAAACAAATAGATAGTCAATTCTAATCCTTGAGACACCAACGTAAATACTGCAGTATCCGGGGGCATTTACAGTTGGTTCCCAAATCAAATTAATGTGATATCTCTGCAATGGTTGATTTGCAGACCCATATTTGTTGGAGGACTTTAGCTATTTTTGGCCTGCACTTTCCATGTGTGAATTATTGACCATCACTTTTGAAACACCCTGTATATTAATGACATTGCAGACAACATTACTGGTAACCTCAGACTTTTTGCAGTTAATGCAGTTATCTAGAATGTTATCTACAATGGAACACTGTCTTAAAGAAGCTGCATAAGTATCCAGTTTGATTCTGATAAAACTTCAAAGTGGTGCAAATACTGGTAACTTGCTTTAAATGTTCATTCATGTAAAATAGTGTTTCACAGAATGAAGAAACATAGTGTACTATGAATACAGTATCAGTGAGTAACAGCTGGAAACAGTAAACTCATACAAACACCAGAGTGTAGCAATCAGAAGGGACATAAAATTGGTTGATCACACAGGCTCAGTCATTCGTAAAGCAGGTAGCAGACTTTGTTTTATTTGTAGAATACTAGCAAAATGCAATTAGTCTAAAGAGGAGATTGCTTAAAAATTGCTCACGCGATCCATCCTAGAACGTTGCTCAAGTGTGTGGGACCTGTACCAGATAGAACTTACACAGGATATTGTAAATATATACAGAGAAGGGCAGCATGATTGCTCACAGATTTGTTTGACCCATGAGAGAGTGTCACGTAGATGTAGAAACAACTGAAGTGGCAGACTCTTGAAGATAGACACAAACTATCCCAAAAATGCCTACTTGCAAATTTTCCAAGAACTGGCTTTAAATGACAACTCTAGGAATATACTAGGACTTCCTACATATTGCCCCTCAGGATTGTGAGGAAAAGATTAAATTAATTACAGCATGCACAGAGGCATTTAAACAATTGTTCTTCCCATGCACCATATGTGAATGGAACATCAAGAAACCCTAATAACTGTTAACAATGGGATGTACCCTCCAACATGCACTTCACAGTGTTTTGCAGGATATAGATGTAGATGTGGAAATGTTATGAGTAGCAATATTTAAATGATTTCATTCCATTTGCAACTGTCAGTGTTTCTTTATTTGTTGTACTACTGTACAATTTCAACCTTGGGCTATTGTCAATTATCTATACTTTTGAAGAAATACCCTTGTCAAAATTCAGTGATGGCACATCATGCCATCGTAATCTCTTGCACATGTTGTATCTGAAGAATATCAACAGCTATTGTAACTGGGGGAGCACTCAAGCACGATGAAATCATTTAAAGAATTTATTGCAGTTTTGTATCCAAGTTCAGTGAAACTCATCATGTAACAGTGTGTTAATGAAGAGATGGTTGTTAACAATTACGGATTGTAACATTGGATAGACAAGCTACAGTAATGCAAATCATGCACCAATTCAATGACAGACAATTAATGAACATCCAGTGGCAACCCTTCACTATGGAGATGGGTTCGTCAGCTCACCGCATCAAACATCACAGAAATTATCAAGTATGCATAAACACCACCACTCAAAGCACAACAAAATGTTCCCTGAAATGATAATTCATAGTATACATAGTGCAGTAAACCAGAATAACATGCTTTGTTTATTGTTTATTTGAAACCCATAAATCTTATAATGGGTAACCACAAAAATATGGGGCTGATGTTAAATATATTTTCACATTTTACATTTGCAAACAGCAAAAGATGTTTAGTACTGACAAGAATAACCTAATATTTATCTTAAGCAGCTAAATAAATTAAAATATAGATAAAAATTCAGCAAACATATTGTGCCAAATACAATGGCACTACAATAATGGAAATGAAAAAAGGCCCAGTGCCCTTACTAAAATACATAAGATGCATGGGGATATCTTAACAGACCATGTTATACATGTGTGCAGGCATATCATTTTTTACAGCTCAATGAAGACAGTAGCAAATAGAAATTCCGCCCTGAAGTGGGAGGCAAGCATAAAAAGCAATTACCCTCTTTTTTAATTAAAAAAAAAACAGAAAGAAAGATGCACCACAAAGGAATTATCTGAATGGAGTGGAAATCAGCAGATGTGATTTACAGGTACAGACAAACAAATTAGGACAATTTCAGAAAAACTGAATAGTTTATTCACAAGAAAGAGATTCGCAAATTCAGTAAGTCAGTAATACATTGGTCCACCTCTGGCCCTTATGCAAGTAATTATTCATCTTGACATTGATTGACAGAGTCGTTGGACATCCTCTTGAGAGATATGTGCCAAATTCTGTCCCATTGGTGAGTTAGATCATCCAAATTCCGAGATGATTGGAGCACTTGCCAGTAATGCTCCAAACATTCTCAATTGGTGAGAGAACTGATTATTTTTCTGATTTAGCTAGGATTTAGAACACAAGAAGACAAACAGAAGAAACTCTCGCCATGTGTGGAAGGGCATCATCTTGCTGAAATACAAGTCCAGGATGGCTTGCATGAAGGGCAACAAAACAGGGCATAGAATATTGTCGATGTACCATTGTGCTATAAAGGTGGCGTGGATGACAATCAAAGGGATCTTGCTAGAAAATGAAAGTGCACCCAGAGCATCACTGAATGGCTGTTGTACCGTATGATGGGTGGCAATCAAGCTGGCATCCCACTGCTGCCCAGGCCATCTCTAGGTTGGTCTTTGGTCTGGAATCTCATTGATTGGAGTAGAATTGCCTTCAATAATGAGTCTTGCTTCAAACTGACCACCAACGACCAGTGAAGAAATGTCTGGAGATGTCCCCGACAGGGGTGGGTTACCAACCTGACTGTCGCCCACCACACAACCTGACAAACCGAGTGATGGTCAGGGGTGCTATTTTATTCCATAGCAGGACATCTTTGGTTGTCATCTGTGAAGCCCTTACAGCACAGCAGTATGTTGACGATATTCTACATCTCGTTTTGTTGCCCTTCATGGCAATCCCTCCTGGGCTTACATTTCAACAAGATAACACTTGCCCACACATGCACATGGAGAGAGCTTCTACTGCTTGTGTTTACCAAACCCTACTTTGACCAGTAGGATCACTAGGTCTCTGCCCAGTTGAGAACTTTGAAGCATATGGGCAGGGCACTCCAAGCAGCTCAGGATTTCGACAATCTAATGCACCAATTGGACAGAATTTGGCTCAATCCATCTGAGGAGGACATCCAACAACTCTATCAATGAATGTCAAGCCAAATAATTGCTTGCATAAGGGCCAGAAGTGGACCAACGCATTACTGACTTGCTCAATTTGTGAAGCTCTCTCTCTTGAATAAACCACCCAATTTTTATGAAACTGTAACGATTTGTTTGTCTGTACATGTACATCCCGTTTGAATAATTCCTTCATCTTAGAGTGTATAAACATTGTGCAGCCCTGTATAGGAGAAGGCAAGGTCAAATAGTTAAAGCAAGTTTGTCTGCAGATCACCTACAGCATACAAGGTATTTTTCATTAGGAAGTCCTTAACTTTCTCCCTGAAGGTGTTGCTGTTGTTTCTAATTGATAGGGGTAGTTTGTTGAAAAGTAGGTTAGCCTATATTTCTCACCCTACTATGACCTGCTTAATTTATCTCTCCGCAGATGAATGTTTGCCTTTGTTCTTGTGTCATGGCTGTGGATTTCTCCATTTATTGTAAAGAGCTTGAGGTATATTTTGACAAAAGAAACTGTCTCTAGAACATAAATGCAGGGAATGAGCAATATATTAAGTTCTCTGAAAATGGGTTTGGTGGGAGATCGCATTGGTACTCTCTTCATTATTTTTATTATTCTTTTTTGCAAGAGGAAAATTTTTTGTGAATAGCCCCCCACCTCCTTCCCTGGAATGGGATGCTATATGCTATTACTGAGTGCACAAACCCATGATAAACAGTTTTTAGTATGTATAGATCACATGATTGCCCAAGAATTCTGAAAGCATAGCACAGACTATCAAGCTCATTTAACAGTTTTGCACTGTGATGGCCCTCCTGGTGTGAACTGTCAATATACACTCCCAAAAACTAGTTCTATTTCTTTGCTATCAATTTGCGAGGGAGCCATATAGGCAGGATGGTTTCAGAATGGGTAAAAGAGCATATGAACCGTCTTGTTTGTATTTAGCAGTAATTTATTGTAGTCAGAGCCATGGGAGGGGTCTTTCAGTTATGTCATTAATTTTGAGTTTCAATTTCAGAGCTGGAAGAGCAAGTTGTGTCATCTGCAAATAACACAGGATAAATATTAGTGAGATTTTGAGAAAGGTCATCGATAAAGAGTTAGGAAGAGGACAGGGCCAGGTACCGAGCCTTGTGGGACTACAAAGCTTATCAGGGTTTTCTCAAAACAATTTTTTATAGATTCAAGGCTCGAGGTTTCTGCCATCTGTTTTTGATTAATGAGACAGAATTTAAATCAATTATTTTCAGTACTTTTGATGCCATATTATTCTAGCTTCAGCAGCAACAGTGAATGATTAACAGGTCAAAAGCCTTACTAAGGCCAATGAAAAGTCCAGAAGACAATTCCTTTTGACTGAAGACTTTAAGAATTTGGTCAGTTTAACAGAAGAGTACATCAATAACAGTCTCATTTTTTTCTACATCCAAATTGGTGTTGGTTATCAATTCCATTTTTTCTAGAATTGCTGTGATTGTATTGTATACAACTTTTTCAAATATCCTAAATATAGCAGGAAGTAGCATGATAATTGTTTACATCATGACTGTCCCCCTTTTAGAGACTGGAATTACCTTTGAGGTCTTGCATACTTTTGGGAAACATGCTCTGCTTATTGAGATACTGATCTCATTACACAGTGATAAGACCATTTCTACAGATATATTCCTCAATAAATAATATGGGATGTCTTAGACTTCACATAAAAATGATGATTTTGTCACCCTTATGATACTTAATACCTCTTGTTCGGTTACTAGGGTCGAGAAAATTGACCTACTTGGGAATGTAAGTATGGGTGATCCTGTTGGCATAGCAATTCCTGACAATAGATTGTCAGCAAACTTAGAAAATTTAAGTTAAAATGTTCACTAACCTGTTTTGCATAAAGATATTTTTGTTCCAAATGAAACTATAAAGATAGACAGACCTTTTTAAGTCTCAGACATACATAAAGCCTGGTTTGAAACTCGGGTCTTCTGCTCACTAAGCTGATGCTTTAACCACTACACCACCCTGGCACAGTGGCTTTGCACAATTGCA
The DNA here is from genome assembly GCF_021461395.2 of Schistocerca americana. Taxonomy (NCBI): domain Eukaryota; kingdom Metazoa; phylum Arthropoda; class Insecta; order Orthoptera; family Acrididae; genus Schistocerca; species Schistocerca americana. Next base: position 1,021,964,225 of record NC_060119.1, read on the forward strand.
TGGACTACCTTAGCATACTCCCTCCTCAATCCAAATTCTCATTCGCACATCAGCCTACTTAATATTCCCCCTACACTCAAACTGCACTCAGAGGCTCTCCAACTGTATTGGAATAGCACCTCAGCATTTAACAAAATGGAAGATCCTGCCTGGAACCCAAGTAGTGGTGCTTTAATCAAATGAAACTATCTGGTTTCAGAAACCTTTCCAAATCTCAAACGTCTATGATGTATACATGATGGCAGCAGTGATGAATGAAAATTTGTGCCAAGACCAGGATTCGAACCCAGGTCTCCTGCTCACTACGCAGCTGTGCTAACCACTACACCACCCTGGCACACTAACTTTGCACAGCTGCATGGACTACCGGTACTCTTGCATGCCTTCCTCCTCAATCCAAATTCCAATTTATGCTGCAGCCCACTTGGTATTCCCCCCAAACTCAAATAGCATTGCAGAATATCGCCAACTGTATTGGAATAGCACCTCAGAATTGAAAGAAATGTGGTATCCTGTCTGCAACCCAGGCATAGGTGCTTTAATCATGCATGGTTTCAGTGACCTTTCCAAGTCTCTAACATCTATGACGTATATGTACAGACTGAAGCGACGATTGAAAATTCGTTGAGTCTGTTTATATGGGGTGTCTGTCCTAAGAGTCGTCAGGCACACTTTCTCTGGTGTTTCAGCAGATATTTGCAATTTAATTTCTGCAGTGTATTGCAGGAGTCAGCCCAAACAAACAGTACTCATTACTTCTTTCATGCGACACCCAGCATTGATAGAAAGCATTGGTTTGTTTCCCGTTACAAATAAAATGACTGTTAAAGCAGAATTTTATGAGTCTGTTTATATGGGGTGTCTGTCCTAAGAGTCGTCAGGCACACTCTCTCTGGTGTTTCAGCAGATATTTGCAATTTAATTTCTGCAGTGTATTGCAGGAGTCAGCCCAAACAAACAGTACTCATTACTTCTTTCATGCGACACCCAGCATTGATAGAAAGCATTGGTTTGTTTCCCGTTACAAATAAAATGACTGTTAAAGCAGAATTTTATATGCCCACTCAATAGAGCAGTCCCAGGTTAGTTTGGTGCAGTAATCATTTTATCAATAAGTATTAACAGGGACAGTAAAACACAAAGAATAACAAGTACTCCAGCTGCAATAGCATTACCTTGGCCTGTGCCATCTGCTACCGCCAAACATCCTGTGCTACCGAGTTGCTGCTGGACTGCCGCATATTCTTAATCTTTTACTGTCCCTGTTAATAGATATCAATAAAACAAATATAGGACTCGGCCAGTTTGGAAGTACTCTATCGCATGGGCATATAACATTCTGATTCAAAAATAATTTTGTTTGTAATGGGAAATAAACTGATGCTTTCTGTTGTTACCGGGCATCGTATAAAACATGGTGAGCAGTAATTGCTTGGGTTGACTCCAGCTACACGATTCAAAAACAAAATTGCAAATATCTGCTGAAAACTCACAGAAAATGTGCCTTATGACTCTTCAGAGAGGCATCCAGTGTATATCATAGATGTGTGAGACTGGAAAAAGTCTCTGGAACCATATAGTTCCATTTGATTAAAGCACCTATGCCTGGGTTTCAGGCAGGATCCCCCATTTTATTCAATGCTTAGGTGCTATTCCAATACAGCTGAAGAACCTCTGCAAAGCTGTTCGAGTTTAGGGGGAATACCAAATGGGCTGAGGTGCAAATGGGAATTTGGACTGAGGAGGGAGGCATGCTATTGTTGTCCGTGCAGTTGTGCAAAGCCACTGTGCCACAGTGGCATAGTGGTTAACACCTCCGCCTAATGAACAGGATACCCAGGTTTGAATCCAGGCTGTGGTACAAATTTTCATTCATTACTTCAGTCTGCGCATACAAATATGTGTTTCATTTAGCTGGAGGTATTCAGGTGAGACCCACTCAGATTTGATTCCTGCAGTACCAGTGACAACTTCTGAAAGTGTGTTACTCATGTTACCCAAGTTTAAACTTGTGCTTAGAGATCTGTAATGCATTAGTTATGATCTTCTCGAGGACTATTTTATACTTTTTATAGTATCTTTGGATCACTGTTTGTCTTAGTTTCCATGAAACATTCTTTCTAGGTTGCACAGGAGATGGATTATTCCCTTGGTGATCCATCTTTGTATCCATTGCTTCTCAATGGTTTTTCTGTATGTGTTTAGAGAGCAAATGCAATGTTAAAACAATGGACAGATTATCAACAAATATTTTTGTTACCTTTTTCAGTCTCAGTGGTGGATCCTGTGGATGCCTTGGGCAGATGGAGGGAATATTTTGAAGAGTTGCTCAATGTATGTGAAAACACAATCAGTAATGTTTCAGATTTCGAGGTAGAATGGGATAGGAATGATGATGGAAATAGGATAACATTTGAGGAAGTGGAGAAAATGGTCAATAGATTGCAGTGCAATAAAGCAGCTGGGGTGGATGAAATTAAGTCAGAACTCATCAAATACAGTGGAATGTCAGGTCTTAAATGGCTACACAGGATAATTGAAATGGCCTGGGAGTCAGGACAGGTTCCATTAGACTGGACGAAAGCAGTAATCTCACCAATCTTTAAACATGGAAATAGAAAAGATTGTACCAACTACAGAGGTATTTCTTTAATCAGCATTGTGAGTAAAATCTTCTCAGGTATTGTTGAAAGGAAAGTGCGAGTATTAGTTGAGGACCAATTGGATGAAAATCAGTGTGGGTTTAGGCCTGTTAGAGGTTGTCACGACCAGACCTTTAGCTTACGGCAAATAATGGAGAAGTGTTATGAGTGGAACAGGGAATTGTATCTATGCTTTATAGATCTAGAAAAGGCATATGACCGGGTTCCTAGGAGGAAGTTATTGTCTGTTCTACGAGATTATGGAATAGGAGGCAAACTTTTGCAAGCAATTAAAGGTCTTTACATGGATAGTCAGGCAGCAGTTAGAGTTGATGGTAAATTGAGTTCATGGTTCAGAGTAGTTTCAGGGGTAAGACAAGGCTGCAACCTCTCTCCACTGTTGTTCATATTATTTATTTATTTATTTTTATGGATCATATGTTGAAAACAATTGACTGGCTGGCTGAGATTAAGATATGTGAACACAAAATAAGCAGTCTTGCATATGCGGATGACTTAGTTGTGTTGGCAGATTCGATTGAAAGTTTGCAAAGTAATATTTCAGAGCTAGATCAGAAATGTAAGGACTATGGTATGAGGATTAGCATCTCCAAAACGAAAGTAATGTCAGTGGGAAAGAAATATAAACGGATTGAGTGCCAAATAGGAGGAACAAAGTTAGAACAGGTGGACGGTTTCAAGTACTTAGGATGCATATTCTCACAGGATGGCAACATAGTGAAAGAACTGGAAGCGAGGTGTAGCAAAGTTAATGCAGTGAGCGCTCAGCTACGATCTACTCTCTTCTGCAAGAAGGAAGTCAGTACCAAGACTAAGTTATCTGTGCACCGTTCAATCTTTCGACCAACTCTGTTGTATGGGAGCAAAAGCTGGGTGGATTCAGGTTACCTTATCAACAAGGTTGAGGTTACAGATATGAAAGTAGCTAGGATGATTGCAGGTACTAGTAGATGGGAACAATGGCAGAAGGGTGTCCACAATGAGGAAATCAAAGAAAAACTGGGAATGAACTCTATAGATGTAGCAGCCAGGGTGAACAGGCTTAGATGGTGGGGTCATGTTACACGCATGGGAGAAGCAAGGTTACCCAAGAGACTCATAGGTTCAGCAGTTGAGGGTAGGAGGAGTCGGGGCAGACCAAGGAGAAGGTACCTAGATTCGGTTAAGAATGATTTTGAAGGAATAGGTTTAACATCAGAAGAGGCACCAATGTTAACACTGAATAGGGGATCATGGAGGAATTTTATAAGGGGGCTATGCTCCAGACTGAACGCTGAAAGGCATAATCAGTCTTAAATGATGATGATGATGATGATGATTTTCAGTCTCATCCTCAAGATAAACATTTTCTCTGGTCTCATCCTTTAGTAGGTGCTTAACTAACACCAAGCTTTTGGTATGTTTAATATCTCTTTGTACATGATGTTGGTAGCGAGGGTTTGTTTACACCCATTTGTTCAAGCGTAAGTAAGAGGTCCTCATGGTCTGAAAGCTCATGGAGAAAGTTTTTTACACTGATTGCAAGTGTACAATTAGTGTTTATGAATGTGGCATCTGTTGAGGTGCAGCATGTAGGTGCTATTCTTGTAAGCAACTTTAAAATTTTAGTCATACACAATGTATTAAAAGGTTTTTAAGGTAGTTGATTCATGTGACTCGATGGCTTAAGTTTATATGAAAATCCAAATATAATATAATTCTTTTGCTTCTTACCATGAAGACATTAATAACTCATTCCAATTTCTCTTGGAATAATGATAGAATACCATCTAGTGCCCTGTAAATGCAGACATGATTTGTTTTGGTTGACTGATCTCAAGAACACAGTGCTTGAAACGTTTCTCAACATTTAGGATGCTAGTTTTTGCAAGTTCACAGAACTGGGTAGCTTCTCTAACACCAAGCAACCATCACCTGTTTTCGAAGTTCTGTATGAGTATGTATCAGTATTACAGTTCATTATGAGGGTTGCTCTTATTTCGTCTATTTTAAGCCAGTGTTGCATAAAGCATATTACACTAACATTTCTGAGTTCATTAAGACAGTAAAACTGTGATTCCAAGACCTTATTTTTTACTGACTGTACAGAGGCCTGTGTTAGCATTCACTTTAGAGACCAGATTCCCTGTTTGCTTTGAATCACACATGGCAACAGAGCAATGATTCATGGCAACAGAGCAACAGCAGAGAGGTGGTGGAGGTAGTCTCGTCTGTGGGATGTTTAAATGAGATCAAATGTGGACCCTGACATAACTGTTATCTTATCTCACTGGTGAATAAGTGTTTGATCTTGTGCATTTGTTTATTCATGTACAGCACATAGTGCCTACGTCTATATGATTACTCTGCAATTCATTTATTTATTTATTTATTTATTTCTTGTTCCGTAGATCCAGTTAGTGAGTCAATCACAAGGATATGGAACGTGTTAAATTGTACAGGTTTCAATTTAAATTTACAATAAATACAAAGGGCAATTCAATGCCAAATTGTACATAGTTTAAGTAAGACATACTATAAATACAGTAATAGATACAACGTCAGTTAGATAACATAACAACCATTTAGCAGAAAAAGGAGTTTCAAATAAAGGTTAAAGATAAGAGCACAAAGTTAAATCAGATATTAGGCCTACAAGAGTAAATACAGGTACAGCCAATTTGTTGTTACAAAAAGTGTGCTAATGCTCAATAAAATCAATTGAACTACTTCTAGACATAAGTTCAGTGATGGTATACATTTTCTTTCAGATATTCATCCACAGTATAAAAAGATTTCTCTATCAGGTAACCTTTGAGAAGTTGTTTAAATTTTGGCAGTTCTGTATGAACACATTTGATATGTAGTGGTAGAGCATTGAACAGCTTAATGCTGGAGTAGTAAACTCCTTTTTGTCCAGAGTGAGACGTTTCATTTCGAAATGTAGATTGTTTTTGTTTCTGGTGTTATAGCCATGGAATTTACTGTTGTCTTGGTAGATAGAATAATTTTTGCACACAAAGGTCAGCAAGGAAAAAATATACTGTGAGGCAGTTGTTAGGATACCTATCTTCCGAAACAAGTGCCTGCAAGAGTGTCTTTGATGGACCCCACACATTATTCTGATTGCTTTTTTTTTTTTTTTTTTTTTTTTTTTTTTTTTTTTTTTTTTTTTTTTTTTTTTGGATGGTGAAAACTTTTTTTGCAAGTGTTTGGTTCCCCCAGAATATGATAGCATATGACATCAATGAGTGGAAGTAGCCAAAGTAGGCAACCTTAATGGTGTCAACTTCAGCCACTGAAGAAATTACCCTTAATACAAATGTTGCCGAGCTAAGTTTTTTACATAGATGAAGAATGTGAACTGACCAATTACATTTACTGTCTATGTAAGCACCCAGGAATTTTGTATCTTCAACTTTCGGTATTTGTTGATCTCTACATTTTATGTCAATTTCATCGAGATTACTTTGTGATGTGTGGAACCTCATATAATGGGTTTTATCTGCATTGAGTGAGAGACCATTTGAGGAGAACCAATTTAAGATGTCATTAAAACAGTACTTGTAGTTTGTTCAAGATCATGATCAATCAAATCGTCAATTAGAATTGTTGTATCATCGGCAAACAGGGTAAATTTGCTGTTTGTCTCAGAACAAAGAGGAAGGTCATTAATAAATATGAGGAAAAACAGAGGGCCCAAAACGGAGCCTTGAGGCACACCACACGTTATCGTGCCCCATTCAGACGAGGCAGGTTCTCCAGAAGAGCCATTTAGCATTACAGTCTGCTTCCGATCCTGTAGATATGATTGTAGCCACAAGCCAACAGTGCCACCTAAACCATAGTATTCTGCCTTTTTCAAAAGAATTTGGTGGTTTACACAGTCAAAGGCTTTCGTAAGATCACAAAAAATACCCACTGGAGACATTTTTTTGTTAATGGCTTCCAAAACTTGGTTGCTGAAAGAGAATATTGCCTGTTCAGTACAAAGACCAGCACGAAAACCAAACTGATTTTTGCTTAAGATACTGTGGAAGTTGACATGGTCTACAATCCTCCTGTGCATGAGTTTTTCTAGAATTTTCGAGAAGGTAGTTAATAGGGATATTGGGCGATAGTTTGTAACAATGCTTTTATCACCTTTTTTTAAAGAGAGGAATCACTCCAGCCAATGATAATTTGAGCAAGGGGTAATTAAGTTTAGAGTTTATTGTATGTATGTATGTATGACAAAATTGTATTATTATTATTATTATTATTATTATTATTATTACTATATTGTTTGTTAACATCAGCTTTCTTTGTTTACGGTGAAATTTTACCATGATTTGACATGTGTCCTGTACCTGAGTCAAATGATTTAGATTATGTTCATTCACCATATAGCAGAGACACTGAGTTGCAGATAGGCTGTACATTCACCATATAGCAGAGATGCTGAGTCGCAGATAGGCACAACAAAAATACTCTCACAATTGAAGCTTCCGGCCATTAAGGCCTTCGTCAACAATACAGACACACACACACACACACACACACACACACACACACACACGTGTGTGAGTGTGTGTGTGTATTGTTGACGAAGGTCTTAATGGCAGAAAGCTTTAATTGTGAGAGTCTTTTTGTTGTGCCTATCTGTGACTTAGCATCTCTGCTTTGTGGTGAGCAGCAACTTTCCTTCTCATAATATTGTTACATTCCATCCTGGATTTTCCATTGTTAGATTATATATATTATGAGGCAAGTAAACCACAATTCACAAAAATTAAATGTGTGTTTGATCATGTAACTAAAATGTAATGGATATTTTTTAACACTCACATGGAGGACTTCAAAATTTTTTATTGTTTTGCATCAACTGCCACTTTTCGTGCCATACAGATGTCATGTGTAAATCAATTTGCATTTATATTGATCTTCCAATTACTTTACTAGATGGGAAATTATGACATCATGTGCAAATTATCTAATAGCACTGCTCAGATTACCTCCTAAATCATTTATATAGCACATGACCTTTAACTTCAACATGAGAATTCATCCTGTCATTGCCCTGAAGCATCTTAAAAATGATATGAGGGATGTTCTATAGATACGATGGTGCTTGTGTGGCTCATGCAGTCATATGGCCTGAATCTTGTTGAGCATGTTGGGACACAATCATGTGAGATGTGAATGGATTAGACACAATTTCAGCTAAACTCCATGGGTTGTTGGCATTCGTTGAGCAGTCATGAATCAGAAAGACCACCCCAGTGTTTTCAACATCTTGTGGAGCCAAGACATCACATTTCCTTTGTCATTTGAGTAAAAAGAGTGATATACATAACTAGCTACATGTATAATTTAGTCACTGATGAGCAAATATTCACTATTGAACTTCATCCAGAATAATGCAACACAATTTGAAAAGAAAAATGTCCACAGGCACAATAGTAGAAGAAAAACTAGCCTTCATTACTGGTTACTAAAGACGTCAGTGGCTCAGAAAGGAGTTTAGTGTTTGACCACAGAGCAGACTCGCCTGCTCTGAGAATCACTTCAAAAGTCTGCGCCAAAGAAGATGCCAGAATGGCACATTCAGACCATTTCCAGTCTCTTCTGTTGTAAAACAATATTCTGGTATAAATAGTAGTCACATAAGAATGTAGGCTTCCACTGCCTCTGTTGCTCAAGGTAAAATATTCTTGCAGGTTCCTCCAAGCTGACATTTTGACTTTCTTACACGAACTGGCTGAACACCATCACACAGTGTGTAATCAGAGAGAAAGAGAGAGTACCTGAGAATGTTTCTGTTGTTTGTGTGTGCGTGGAAAAGGGGGGGGGGGGGCATGGCTACTTTCACTTCTGTAAAAAATAAAAAGTGAAACTTTTGTGAACCACTCTAATTCAAGGACTGAATAATGCTGTTAGCTGTGTGGCAAGTGGCACTATTTTTAATTGCAAAGCTGAAAGCTACACCATAAGCAGTGGTGTATTGAACAAAATCCTCCACTGTTCATGATGCAGGTAAATATTTTCTTTGAAATATTCTCATGTAAATATTAATATAGATATAATAGAGGGAAACATTCCACGTGGGAAAAATATATCTAAAAACAAAGATGATGTGACTCACCAAACGAAAGTGCTGGCAGGTCGATAGACACACAAACAAACACAAACATACACACAAAATTCAAGCTTTCGCAATCCACGGTTGCCTCGTCAGGAAAGAGGGAAGGAGAGGGGAAGATAAAAGGATGTGGGTTTTAAGGGAGCGGGTAAGGATTGGAATGACTCCTTACCCTCTCCCTTAAAACCCACATCCTTTTATCTTCCCCTCTCCTTCCCTCTTTCCTGACGAGGCAACCGTGGGTTGCGAAAGCTTGAATTTTGTGTGTATGTTTGTGTTTGTTTGTGTGTCTATCGACCTGCCAGCGCTTTCATTTGGTAAGTCATATCATCTTTGTTTTTAGACATGTAAATATTAAGTTATTTACAATTACTGAGAAAGCAGCACCTCTTTTCAATGTAGCAGATCTCCTTCAAAGTTATTTGGTTCAATTTAGCTGCCATTAGCGCAAATAATGTGAACCTGTAGAGCATTACTTCATTGTTAACACAGTGCAGAGATCACGTTTCTAACAGTTGCTTCACTTTGATAGTTTATGATTATTCCTTCCATGTTGTTGTTGTTGTTGTTGAGGTGGTGGTCTTCAGTCCACAGACTGGTTTGATGCAGCTCTCCATGCTACTCTATCCCGTGCAAGCTTCATCATCTCTAAGTAAATACTACCCCTCATGATATATGCCTCTACATCCTTGCATTTGTCCTCTGGCCATTCCTACTTATCCATTTTGCACTTCCTATCAATTTCATTTTTGAGATGTTTGTATTCCTTTGTGCCTGCTTCATTTACTGCATTTTTATATTTTCTCCTTTCATCAATTAAATTCTGTATCTCTTCCATTACCCAAGGATTTCTACTAGCTTTCGTCTTTTTACTCACTTGATGCTCTGCTGCCTTCACTATTTCATCTTTCAAAGTTACCCATTCTTCTTTCCCCTGTTCTTGCCAATCGTTCCCTAATGCTCTCTCTGAAACTCTCTACAACCTCTGGTTCTTTGAGTTCATCCAGGTCCCATCTCCTTAAATTACTACCTTTTTGCAGTTTCTTCAGTTTTAATTTGCAGTTCATAACCAATAAATTGTGGTCAGAGTCCACATCTGACCCTGGAAATGCCTTACAACTTAAAAGCTGGTTCTTAAATCTCTGTCTTACCATTATGTAATCTCTCTGAAACCTTCCTGTGTGTCCAGGCCCCTTCCATGTACACAAACTTCTTTCATGAGTCTTAAACCAAGTGTTAGCTATGATTGCGTTATGCTCTGTGCAAAATTCTACAAGGCGGCTTCCTCTTTCATTCCTTACCCCTAGTTCATATTCACCTACCACTTTTCCTTCTCTTTTCCTACTATCAAATTCCAGTCCCCCATGACTATTAAATTTTCATCTCCCTTAACTATCTGAATAATTTCTGTCTGTCCGCATGAATGGCCACCAACAAACTGTGGCCAAAAAACAAGTGGACCACCCTGTTGCTGAACACGCTGCCAAACATGATACCCCTCATCTCGATGACTGCTTCACAGCCTGTGCCATAAGGATCTTTCCCACCAACACCAACTTTTCTGAATTGAGCAGGTGGGAACTTTCCCTGCAATACTTCCTACGTTCCCATAACCCTCCTGGCCTCAACCTTCGTTAGTCACTGTCCTCACCCATCCAGCCCCCTCCCTGTTCCCATTCCAGCACTACACAGCCATCATTTCACTGCCACACCCAGTCTTTTAATTTATTTTTATTTCTCTCCTTTCCGCTACTTACCCCCTCCCCCCTCTGCAACTTCTCTCCTGTCCTCTGTCTAAACTGCAACACTTCACTGTCTGCCACTCCCACCTTACTATCCCTCCCCTTCCCCGCCCCAGCCTCCTCCTTACCCCCACCCAGTTGCCACTTCCATCATGCACTGATGCTGCTGCTCGCAGTGTAGTTGCAGCTCTCTGAGACTGCAGATGTATGTGCAAGTTGCGCTTGTATGAGTGTGTGTGTGTGCGTGTGTGTATGTGTGTCTACTGCTGACAAAGGCCTTAATGGCCGAAAGCTATGATTGTGTGAATCTTTTTACTGTGCCTATCGCGACTCAGCATCTCCGCTATATTGTGAGTAGCAACTTTCCATTTCTCGTATTGTTACATTCCATCCTGGATTTTCCACTGTTTGAATAATTTCTTTTATCCCATCATACATTTCTTCAATCTCTTCGTCATCTGTGGAGCTAGTTGGCATATAAACTTGTACTACTGTGGTAGGCATGGGCTTCATGTCTATCTTGACAACAATAATAAGTTCACTATGTTGTTCATAGTAGCTTATCCATGTTCCTATTTTTTTACTCATTATTAAACCAACCCCTGCACTACCCTTATTTGGTTTTGTATTTATAACCCTGTATTCACTTGATCAGAAGTCTTGTTCTTACTGCCACCAAACTTCACTAATTCCGACTATATCAGACTGTAACCTATCCATTTCGCTTCTTAAATTTTCTAACATACATGCCTGATTAAGGGATCTGACATTCCATGCTCCGATCCATAGAATGCCAGTCGTCTTTCTCCTGATAGCAATGTCCTCCTGAGTAGTCCCCACCCAGAGATCTGAATGGGGGACTTTTTACCTCTGAAATATTTTACCCAAGAGGATGCCATCACCATTTAACTATACAGTAATGCTGCATGCCCTAGGGAAATATTACTGCTGCAGTTCCCCTTGCTTTCAGCCGTTCACAGTACCAGCACAACAAAGCCATTTTGGTTGATGTTACAAGGCCAGATCAGTCAATCATCCAGACTGTTGCCTCTGCAACTACTGAAAAAGCTGCTGCCCCTCTTCAGGAACCACATATTTGTCTGGCCTCTCAACAGATAACACCCCCCCCCCCCCCCCCCAAGTTGTGGTTGCACCTACCGAACAGCTATCTGTATCGCTGAGGCACGCAAGCATCCCATCAACGGAAAGGTCCACGACTCACTGGGGGAGGGGGGGGGGGGGGGGGGGGGGGGGGAGGCCTGGGTTCCTTCCATAATTTACCAAATCTGTGAACTGGAATCTGTGAACTGCTGTTAATGCTAATGTTCATCTTATATAGATTTTAAATTTTCCAGTATGTAAACAGCTGATGGTGTTCTCCAACATCATTAAAGTTACGGTCATTCCACATCAAAACACACAATAATTCAAGGATTTGTATCTCTCTATCTCAGATTTTCACAGAACTTTGCACATTTTCTTATACTTATAACATAGGAACTCTCCGCCCCCCGGTAGCTGAGAGGTCAGCACGACAGAATGTCAATCCTAAGGGGCCGGGTTCAATTCCCGGCTGGGCTGGAGATTTTCTCCACTCAGGGACTGGTTGTTGTGTTGTCCTAATCATCATCACTTCATCCTCATCGACGCACAAGTCGCCAAAGTGGCGTCAAATCAAAAGACTTGGACCCAGCGAACTGCCTAGCTGACGGGAGGCCCTAGTCACACGACTTTTACATTATACTTAGTAACTTCTGCAAAATCTTTTTGATCTCACACTACAGTTTTATTTTATATCGAATTTTAAATGTAATGATATTGTGATAACTGGGCTCTGCAAAAATGTCAGTGAATACTGGTACTTATTCACATAAATGCCCATAACTCAGGTGTTTATGAAGTTTTTGATATTTAATTTTTTTCAGAAGTTAAGTAAGGCATATAGTTAACAGATGCCCAATTACAAAGAAAATTTTTAAAAATTATTATTGTATGTCAATTTTCTATTTCAAAAAAATTGCGAGGATGTGGAAGAATGCTTAAATCACATTTCTGCAACCTGCTGAGAACTTGATTTTGGTCTTAAATAATCCCCTAGATTGTAAGATTTCTAATAAAATAGAAATTTTAATTGGTCTTCTGTTAATCAACACGCACACTTGAAATCAAAATACTTTTTGCTGTGATGCAAAAGGGTCATTCATTTTAAGCAAGTTCGTCCACTCACTGTATCACTGCCTCAGATGCAAGAGTATCAAATTAGCATATTTAAGTATAACTCATTCTAGGCAGGCAATTTAACTTTGAAGTGAGAAAAGTTATTTCCTTTCATTTGACTAATTCAGTAATTTTTTAAAGACTATAATTGTATGATTTATGTGTTCAGCCAATCACCTACTCACAGTGATAAAAAAGTGTTCTTAGAGAGCAGTAGCTTGTTTAAACCTTTATAGGCATGAAAACAATGCTGCAATTGCTGAAATTCATTGTTGAGAATAACTGGCATGCAACAATTATTTGGCCTCAGTTGTTCTTTGTCTTTCTGTGAGACAGGTCATATCTGTTTGTGGTGCAGTCCTATCATTTGACTTGTATAAAGTATGTTTTAAGTGAATTAGTGCTCAGTTAATGTGAATTCATGCACTGTTGGAAAATTGCTAAAAAAACATCATGTCATTTTTCAACCCATACGTTAGTAAAAACTCTACAAAAAATAAAAGAGCTGGGAGAAGACCATCGAGATTTGATATTGCTGCAATCCAATATAAGCTTTCCACAAGATCAAGAAAATGCTACAATATGTGGACATTACAGATAATATTACTTAAAAGTTTTTGAATGTCATCAATGAACTTGTTGTGATCCTTTCAAAAAACACACACACAAACAGTAAAAAAATCTCTGAGGTCAGTTTGCTTCTCTTTGCCTAAAATATTAAGTGCTAAAAGAATCAATGTAAAACCAGGCCAAATACTATGCACAACATGTTGTAAGATTTGTGACCAGAAAACTGACGTCAGTGACAGAAATAAAAGTGATGCAGATGATCCACAGATGACATTTCATGAATCAGTACTAAAGAGACAAAGTAATGAGGATGCAAATAAAACTTTACATTATTTTGGGTGATCTCCCTTAAGACTTCTCTCAATTCCAAATCACAGCAAGGCTTCATAGGGCAAAAAGAAGCTAGAAAAAGTAAGACATGTTTTGGAAAGAAAAGTGTGCGGGAACTAGTTTGCAGTATTGAAGATTCTGACCGTAGAGAAGAGAAATTTGATGACAAGAGAAGAAAGTGCATTATTTCATTGATGGATGTGCTGCTCAACATAAGAATAGAAAAAGCTTTAAAAATTTGTGAGCGCAAAAAATGATTTTTCTATTGATGCTGAGAATTTCTTTTTTGTTACTAGTCATGGTAAATCTGCCTGTGATGGTTTGAGAGGAACTATATAACATATATAGAGAAGAGCTAGTCTTCAACTATATGCACAAATAACAACTGCATCTGGGCTTACGATTTCTGCAAAGCTAATATTGAAAAATGTTTTTTTCACTTCTTAGAGAAAGTCGATGTAGATTTCCTACGCAAAAACCTTGAGAAGAGATTTTCGACAACCCGCACAATACCTGGTACCAGGAATTTTCACCATTACAAACCACTTTCCTGTGATTCTTTACGGATTAGATTTAGTTTTCGTTCCATAGACCCAAAAAATGAGATGATTCTCATGGGTGTGGGACATATCGGAAAGTATAATATAAAAAACATAAAACATTTGAATATAATACTTACCACCCCAATCATTTTCCAGGTGATTGTCAAAATAGGTGAATACAATACAGTAAACTGGAACACTTAATATTAACAGAATTAATATGCTGTCACAATGAAACATTGATGTGCACTATTAATAAATTTATCACACACAAAATACCTATCTTGACTGTTGTGACCAAGTGCTGTCAAAACTGAAACCTAACAGACATTTTTACTTAAGCTAGCCTAACAGTCTCTGTTAAGACGTTCATCTATAGAATAGAAGGAGCTGCCTATCAAAAAGTCTTTCAGACTCTGTTGAAACTGTGCTTTACCTGAAACCGAGTTTTTAATGATTGCTGGCAATTTATTGAAAATGTGTGTTCCTGAATATTGGACCTCTTTTTGGACCAAGGTAAGTGATTTTAGGTCTTCATGTAGATTGTTCTTATTCCTAGTATTGATACTATGTATTGAGCTATTGGTTGGAAATAGCAATATATTACTTGCAACTAATTTTATTAACGAATTAATATACTGAGAAGCAGTGGTTAGAATACAAAGTGCCTTGAACAGGTTCTACTTAACGTTCTTGAATTTACAACACAAATGTTTTGCTTGTTACCCCATAATATGATCCCTTACGACATAATAGAACGAAAGTAAGAAAAGGATGCAAGGTTTTTTACATTTATATCTCCTACATTTGACATCATTCTCAGTGCAAATGCAGACTTGTTCACGTGCTTAAGCAATTCTTGTAATCCCAGAAATTTAACCCTGTCAATATCTTCAATCTGCATGTCTTTATACATTATACACATGCTGGAAGGAAATTTTTTACACATTCTGAACTGCATATAGTGGGTCTTTTCAGAGTTTAATGATAGTGAATTAGCTTTAAATCATTTATTAATGTCAGTGAAAATTTAATTAGCAGCTATTTCTAAATCTGTACTCGCTACTTATTGCAATTTTTTTTATCATCTGCAAATAAAACAAACTTGGCATATGGCAATATAACAGACGAGAGGTCATTAATGCACACAAGAACAAGCAATGGATCCAAGAAGGAACCTTGAGGAACACCACATGTAATTAATTCCCAATCAGATGAGGACTGACTGCTTACTGCACAGGTATTTCGCAATGGCACCTTTTGTCTCCTGTTAGATACACTCACACCATTTCGCAGCATTGCCGGTGACACCATAATATTCTAATTTACTTAAGAGAATGCTGTGGCTCACACAGTCAAAGGCTTTTGACAGGTCACAGAAAATGCCAGTAGCCTCTAATTTATTATCTAATGAATTAAGTACATTCTCACTGTAAGTGTAAATAGCTTTCTCTATATCAGAACCCTTAAGAAATCCAAACTGTGACTTGTAGAATATATTATTTGCACTCAGAAGCTTAAGTAGACACTTGAACACAAGCTTTTCAAATATTTTTGAGAAATTCAGCAAAGTGAAATTGGACGATAGTTGATGGAATCTCTTTATCCCCCTTCTTGTAAAGAGGCTTAACTTCACCACATTTTAGCCAGTCTGGGAATGTTCTGCTGATAAGAGATTGATAACAGAAATAACTTAAGACAGAACTCAACTTGCATGATCACTCTTTGATTAACTTCAGTGAAATGTTATCATACCCACTAGATTATTTCGATTTTAGGATTTTATGATGGGTGCTTCTTCTTTGGGACATGTGTCATTTCCATTTTATTGAAATTATTCTTAAAGACTGGTCTCAGGTAGCCAATTGCACTGTTAACTGAACCTGATAACCCCAAGCTGTCAGTAACAGAAATGAAGTACATGTTTAAGAGGTTTGCAACACTACATGCACTTGTTACCAAAGTCTCATTTATTTTTAGAGCTATCTGTTCCTCTTCCATTTTGGCCCCACCTGTCTCTGGCTTCGCTATATCCCATACAGTTTTTATTTTATTGCCCGGTGTAATTACCTCTTTCTCATAATAAAGCTGCTTCGAGTTTTGGATTACTTGCTACAATATTTTTCAGTATTCTTTGTAATGCATTACAATGCTAACATCAGAGCTGTTCCTAGATAGTAGGCACAGTCTCCTTTTGCGCCACATGATTATCTTTATTCCTTGTGTAATTCATGGTTTATTTTTTGACTTCTGTGTGATTTGAGTTACGTTTAGGGGAAAAACTTTTCAAAAGTGAAGGTAACTTTATTAATTAATGCTTTGTATTTTTCATTTGAGTCAGAAGTATTGTAAGCATTCTACCCAGTTCATCTCTTTGAGTAAGTTCCTGAATTTTTCAATTTTTGACTTATTTATTATGCTCCTGTACTCAAATTTAATAGCTTTTTTTTTATATCCTGAAAAGTTCCAACATTTAACACAAGATGCTTCTTGTCATGATCATATAGCCCATTTACTATTGGTTTCGTGACATGACTTTTTTCCCTAGATTTGCCTATAAAGATATTATCAATAGCAGTCTGAGCATTTACATATCCTAGTTGCAAAGTTCACAGTAGGAACTAAATTGAATGATAGTGTTACTGACTGCAATAACTGTTCACTGACAGAGCTTTTCAATAAATCCGCATGAAAATTATTATTATTATTTTTTTTTTCCACGAATTCCTTTCCTGTGCTAACCTCTTCATCTCAGAGTAGCACTTGCAACCTACGTCCTCAATTATTTGCTTGACGTATTCCAATCTCTGTCTTCCTCTACAGTGTTTGCCCTCTACAGCTCCCTCTAGTACCATGGAAGTCATTCCCTCATGTCTTAGCAGATGTCCTATCATCCTGTCCCTTCTCCTTATCAGCGTTTTCCACATATTCCTTTCCTCTCCGATTCTGCGTAGAACCTCCTCATCCCTTACCTTATCAGTACACCTAATTACTACTAACCAATATTTCCTTGTTTTTTACTGTGAGATGGGACAACAGAGTTTCCAGATTTTTTATGAAGAGGTTAAAATTTCCTGAAGGTGATCTGTATATACCTACTATTGTAAAGGCCTTATTATGAATGAAATACTACTTCTGTTACACAAGCTTCCAAGTGCTGCTCTGAGCAAAATTTATTAATATCACTATTCTTGACTCAAAACAGTTTCTGAAAAATGTGGCAACTCCTCCTTTCTCCATATTTACTCTACAGAAGTAAGAAGCTAAATTGAATCCAGTAACATTTAACATATCTACACCAGAGGTCACATGATGTTCAGAGAGGCAGACTATATCAACTGGTTTGCTCAACTCTAATTCTTCAACACAAATAAGCTACTCATTAAGTTTACCCCTTAGTCCTTGGATATTCTGAAGCAGTAAGGGTATCTTATTTTGTGCACTGGCTGAATTACAACTGGATGCAACTAATGTTCCTGTCAATTTTTGAGAATCTTTAGCATCAATTAGAGGCTGTCTGCATGCATTGTGTATGTTAAATTTGCTCTCTGCTTGGCTGTTTTATCAATGTGTATTTCATTTTCAGCCTGTCTCTGAACATCTTTTGTTTCTGCCCTCCATACCCTAAAAAAATACTGTTCTGTCACTTGTAACCACTGGTACTTTATACCACTCGTGACAGTGCCCCCCATCTGCTGACAGAGTCAACAGGAACCACACTGATATGAGACCCCATAACTGATTCAAGCAACAGTTCCACCTCTAAATTAACTCTCCAAAAAAAGAATATAAATGAGGCCCAGAACAGACATAAGCCAAACACCAGTATGTATCGTTGCTGGAGCTATCTTTACCAGGTCCCACTCAATTGAGTAATTAGGGTTCCTATCTATGGTGTTGCCCACCCCACCCACTCTTACCACAGTGTCTTCCTTTGCAAAGTGATCCTACATCCTTTATCAGACTTGCAATAGGCTTAAAAAAAAAACTTGTGACCTGGTAACCTGACCCTAGTTCACCCTGCAACTGTTGGCCAACACCTGTACCATGTGAAATACCTAACAACAAAACTTCCTCCTTCTTCACAACTTTTTCTGCCTCCTTACTTTTCAAACACTTCTTGAAAGTTTGTTGTGTGCCATCTACTCCTACATCTACTTGCGGCTCATCAGTTTCCAACTGTGACAACACGTCAAACCTGTTTTCCACATTCACAACAATAATGTCTGAGAAAGCCCTATTCCTATTTCTTCTATAACATGTTGTCACACCCCACTTCTCTTTTCCCTTCTCCCCCCCTTAACCTTTCCAGATCTTGTTTCACTTTATCTAGTTCCACCTGAAGGGCAGCAATCTTCTCCTCCAGTTCCACTATCTTCCTGTCTTAGAAGAGTAACTTCTTCTGAAATGCTTTCCTTGATTTTTTCATTCATTGAAAAAGCCCCACAATGGACACGCACTTGTCCGAAACAAAATTCTTTTGTAGCAGCTGTACATTTATTTATTTATTTATTTATTTCGTATTCCATTAATCCGTATTGTGATAAATCACAAGGATGTGGAATGAGTCATGATTACATACAACAGATATAATACACATATATAAAATGACAAAAATGTACCACAAGATTATGAATAAGTTTGTAGGTTAAAATCAAATCAAAGGTATAGCTCAAGTAATATAAAACAATACCTAAAAAGGAAATATAGTACATTTTCCAAATTAAACAAATAATACACATATATAAAATGACAAAAATGTACCATAAGATTATGAATAAGTTTGTAGGTTAAAATCAAATCAAAGGTATAGCTCAAGTAATATAAAACAATACCTAAAAAGGAAATATAGTACATTTTCCAAATTAAACAGTTAATGTGATCTATAGCAAACAAATTTTTATCAGTATAAAAAATCATTGCTTTATCTGTAGATACTCATCAAGAGAATAGAAGGAATTTACCATTAGGTATTCTCTCAATTTACATTTAAAAGTAGGTAAGACATTAATGTGATCTTTAATACCTGATGGAAGGGAGTTGAAAATTTTTGTGGCTGAATAATGAACACCTTTCTGAACAAGACTTAAATGTTTCAGATCCCTGTGTAGATCATTTTTAGACCTAGTATTATGATCATGACATTCACTATTAGTTTTAAAAAGAGATAGGTTGTTAGAAACAAAAATCATCAAAGAAAATATG
The DNA here is from genome assembly GCF_021461395.2 of Schistocerca americana. NCBI lineage: Eukaryota > Metazoa > Arthropoda > Insecta > Orthoptera > Acrididae > Schistocerca > Schistocerca americana. The sequence continues at coordinate 1,021,983,594 of NC_060119.1, forward strand.
AATTGAGAGGTAAGTGTTAATATTTGTAACTTATGAAACAGACTTCTGCAAGAATATCTTGGATGAACACCACTCATGATTCTAACAGCTCTCTTCTGTGCAGTAAATATTTTTTTGGCTAAAGGCTTGTTGCCCCAAAATATTATGCCATACGACATGATAGAATGAAAATAACCAAAGTAGGCAGCTTTAGTAGCGTCCTCATCACCAATGGGGGTGATTACACGCAGAGCATAAGTTGCCACACTGAGCCTTCTATGTAGGTCTAAGATATGCTCAGACCAGTTCAGCTTGCCATCAATTAGAATGCCCAAGAACTTAGATGATTCACAGTGTAGTATATTTTGGTTACCACAGTTTAAGTGGCATACTTCATTTTCTTGTTGAGATGTGTGAAATTGCATATACTGAGTTTTCTGAATGTTTAGAGTTAGTCCGTTGCACTTAAACCAGTGTAGGATGTCAACGAGTACAGCATTACATTTATTTTCTAGGTCACTGTTAGTTCGACTTTCAAGCAGAATAGTGGTGTCATCGGCAAAAAGAGTAAATTTACACTCGGTGTCTGTGCAAAGTGGGAGATCATTGATGAAGATAAGGAAAAGCAAAGGTCCTAGGATGGACCCCTGAGGCACACCACACTTTAATGTGCCCCAATCAGAAGAAATGGGACTATCATTGGCACCATTAATTATCACCTTCTGTTTTCTGTTTTGCAGATATGATTCTATCCATCTACCAATGCTACCTCGCAAGCCATAAAAATTAGCCTTATGTAAGAGAATGTTGTGGTCCACACAGTCAAAGGCCTTAGACAAGTCACAAAAAATTCCAATAGGTGACATTTTATTATTTATTGACTCTAAAATTTCATTTGTGAGAGAAAAAATAGCCTGCTCAGTTGATCTACCTTTTTGGAAACCAAACTGGTTTCTGTTGAGTATGTTGTGGCTGTTAAGATGTTCTACAATTCTTGTATACATTAGTTTCTCTAATACTTTTGAGAAACTACTTAGTAGTGATATTGGACGGTAGTTAGATAAATTAGTTTTGTCACCCTTCTTGAAAAGTGGTTTCACAACGGCAAGCTTTAATCTCTCTGGGACAACACCTTGCTGGATAGACTCATTAAAAATGTGACACAGGACTTGACATATGTGGTCACTACAATGCTTCAGTATTTTTGGTGAAATGTTGTCAATACCAGTGGAATTTTTATTTTTTAAGGCCTTGATGGTATTTTTAACTTCAGTAATAGTAACTGGGGCAATACAAATTGGGTCATACGTGTTAGGGTTAGCTCTGTGTAATAAATGCGTAGCAGCATTTAAGGAACCGTTACAACCTACTTGTTCTGCTGCAGTTATGAAGTGATTGTTGAATATGTTGGAAACTGTTACAGGATTATGAATAACCTTATCCTTATAGCTTATCTCTGTGGTATTAACATTCTTGTTACTCTTGCCACACTCTCTCTTTATAACATTCCAAACTGCTTTTATTTTGTTCTCAGATTTATCAATTTCAGACTTAATATACAGACTCTTGGATTTGTTTATCACCCTTTTTAAAATTTTACAATATAACTTAAAATGAGACCTTTCAAGGGGATCATTTGATACTCTTAGTGAGGCATGTAACTCCCTCTTAGTCCTGCAAGAAATTTTTATACCTCCAGTAATCCATGGTTTACTGGAAGAAACCTCATTGTTCTTTCTGACAGTTTTTTTTGGGAAAGCCATTTCAAATACAGATATAAATTCATTTAAAAAAAGGTTAAATTTATCATTAACATCTGATGTGCTGTACACTGGCTCCCAATCTATCTGTGACAAATAGTCGTTAAAGGCAGACACAGTTTCAGTGTTTATACATCTATAGGACCTATAGGTGTGGGAGATTTTATTGCACAAACTGATGTTATTTACTTTCAGAAGTTGTCCATCATGGTCAGACAGGCCATAAATTACTTTGCTCACACTAGCACTGTTGACTCTATTCTTGTCAATGAAAATATTATCTAGAAGGCTCTTGCAATTTTCTGTAACTCTAGTGGGCCAGGTAACCATCGCAGCCAAGTTGTAAGAATTCATTAAGTGGTCCAGGTCAGTTTTGAGGTTGTTATCAGTTAAGAAGTTGACATTAAAGTCACCTACAATTATTAAATTTCTAGTTTTAGAGAACAATTTGGTCAAAAGAGATTCTAACTTATTCATAAAGATGCAAAACTTCCCTGCTGGAGATAGGTGGAACTTTGCCTTCATCAGAATTGTCTCTGATGAAGGAGGAGATGTTGAACTACTTTTTCTCCACCCACCTGGATCAGTGGTGTCATTCTTTTGGCCTGAGAAGGAAGACTCTTGTTTTGTGCCTTTGGAAAACATTTTATGTGCTGTTGATGTAATCAACATCATTAGGCCGAATATATTACTTCAATGAAAAAGATATGAAGTTAACAGAATATAATTTGTCACAGTGGATTAAAAACAGAGATGCTGTTAAGAAGTTTCATTGCTAGTTTCATGGATCTTCATTGCTGGACATGTACATTTTCAGTTAACATTAGAATGGCTAGAATAATTGACACCCTAACATAAAATTAACTCATATAATGAAAATATTTCAATTAAATTTATAACTTTTGGCTCTGTACTTTCATGAAGCAGCCTTACTATAGGTTGTCAGTTTACATAATCTGATTTGAATGGTCTTCTGAACAATGATGTGATGTATGTTAAATGAAAATCCAACATCTATCAAAACTCAGGGTGCTTCTTCTTTTTCCTTTTTTTAAAAATAATATCAGAGTTTCAATAAAAATAAATCTTGTGTCAGCTGTCAAAAAATGTTTTACATATTTAAAAATTATTGTTTGGACCACAACATCTTAAGTTGATTTTCTATATTCTCGTAAGTCAAGAATAGTTATTAATTTTTTCCCAATAAAAATACATCCCTTCTGTGACACCTGAGGAAATATGATAGTGATGTGTCGAAAATAAAATACTTTCTGTTATTATTATTATTTCTTTTGTATGAAGTAACGCAATCCAAATGACAAGCTTCTGTTGCGGCTTTACGTTTGTAAAAAGCTTCCATTTTTTCCCCTCAAACTACATGAAGTATGTGGAGAAATTCTGCATTGACTACTACCATGTAGAAAGTGCCAAGTAGAAAAAGTTTCATAATAATCTGAGGCAGTTGGTGTTAGGTATGGATGATCTTACTTAGAATTTTTTTTTTCTTATCACAACACAAAGTATTTTGATTTCAGATTTATTTGTATGTCCATTCATAGAAAATCCATTAACAGTTTTAATTTTTACAATGTGTACTATCTTGGGAATCATCTAAGACCAATTATAAGTGCCCACCAGGTTGTAGAAATATGATATAAGCATTTTTCAATGTGTCCGTACTTTTTCTGGAAACTGGAAAGTGACAATAATAAATTTGTTTGTATTGTTCTTTGTAGGCCTAACTTTACTGCTTAAGTAATTACATGTCTGTTAAGTGTGTGCTTCTCTCAACTTACAAAAAAAAAATCCAAATCAAAAGCTTCACAAACCTGAGTTATGGGCATTTATGTAGATAAGAACCATTTTGCATCAACATTCTTGCAGAGCCCAGTTATAAGAATATTACAACATTTAAAATTTAATATTAAAAAAAGTTTTAGTCTGAGAGCAAAAAGATTCTGCACAAATTCTTATGTTATAAGTATAAGCAAATGTGCAAAGTTTCATGAAAGTCTGAGATGATGGCTGACATGAGCTTCATGATTTGACTGCAATGACCCACTACATTCTGGTAAATACATAGTGTCAAGTACTAGATAATGGAAATGTGGTGTGGCTAGGGCCTCCCGTCGGGTAGACCGTTCGCCTGGTGCAGGTCTTTCGATTTGACGCCACTTCGGCGACCTGCGCGTCGATGAGGATGAAATGATGATGATTAGGACAACACAACACCCAGTCCCTGGGCGGAGAAAATTTCCGACCCAGCCGGGAATCGAACCCGGACCCTTAGGATTGACAGTCTGTCACGCTGACCACTCAGCTACCGGGGCGGACAAGTACTAGATAAAAACACCACGTGAGTAGTGTAAGAGGGACAGCAGAAGGCTTTTTCCTTCAAAGCAGTTGTTTTTCTTTAATAAATTGGAATATAAAATTAATACCCGTAATTTACAATAGCACAAAGGCAGGGTCATAACTGTTAGTACACTTCACAGAAGTAGCAAGCAGTCAATGAACGACTTGAATTATTCTATACTCCTAAGAGGTGTCATTCACACAGGGATTTCAGAACGCAAATGAATGAACAAGGTGATGTGGTGTTAAGCCACTGGACTTGTATTTGGAAAATGCCTTTACAGTCACTCCCTTCAGCCACCACGCCAAGTGTCAACTTTGTTTGCAAGAGTAATACTTCAAACCCATGTCAATCCACTAAGTCTCCATAACTGAAAGCTTGAGAGACAAGACATATTTTGATGATTATCATATGTTCATATCCACTTATTAACACATCTCCACATGCCAACCAGTTAACAACCTTAGATATTTTGATCAGGTCCCTGTACTATCCTGCAGAAGAGTAAAATGTTTAATAGATACAAATGTGCTGAGAGCAGCATTCCTCTCCGTCAACAATACATCATATTTGACAGTTGTTCAACATGACATCCATTAAGGTAAGCTCCACCAGTATTCTCCAGTGTACAGTGGGTGTTAAAAAAATTATGCACGAGCAATTTTTAAGGCAAGACATTCCAATTACAGGTCACACAACAAAAACGGGTATGAGCATTTGCTCTCAAACTAGTAAATGTATTCGACGGTGCATCGGACACTTTAATTTTTTTTTATATAAGCCTTTTATGTTGCTATGGTCTTCACTTTATTTCCAAGTAAACTGATTACCAAAAATATCTCAGAAATAAAGCATTTTAATATTCATGTCATTGAATTTTTGTAAAGTCTTTCTGGCACAAACTTCGTAATCTTGTCTCCTGTGCAAATATAAGTAAGCTGTATCTTCCTGTGTTTTTTAAATACTGTTTACAAAACTAGTGACGCTCATTAGACAAATAAACAAATGGAAAACTGCCTTTAAATTCAAACTCACTGTAATTGGCCAGTGGTGGAGCCAAGCGAATAAAAGATTTCACGCAGCTGTTGAATAATGGTTTTTTAGTGAGGACGTCTACTACATTCTTATTACAACGCAATACAACTCTTGCTGCCATTTCTAATCTTCAGTTGTTGTTTTTTTTTTTTTTCTTTTTCACATCAACATTCCCTCATTTCAATGAACAAATCTTTCAAAATGCAATCACTTCAGAGATTCTCCAAATCTCCATCATTTTAAACTCTATGATCTCTGGATAAATTGCAAGCAAAGTACACCTCTGGAACTTGTAAAGTAGTGCCATGCGTGAGGTCTGTGTTGGAGAGCTTTGGTTGTGTATGTTATGAATATTTTGTGTGTTGTGCACGTGGTCAAAACTTGCGAAGATATGTAAAATGTCTTTTTTTATAAGAACTCAATCAAAAAAGCAGTCAAATAAACGAAACAAAGTTAATGGTGAATACAGTGACAAGAAACGGCCTCGCAAAAAGGAAAGTGAAGAAATAGACAGTGATGAAGTAAGTGAGAGTAGTAAAAGCGATGTTGAAAGTGACATTGGAGAGACAGCTCAAGAGAAGAAGATACGCCTTGCTAAAATTTACCTTGAAGAAATCGAAAAGAGGGAACGCGAACGTGCCGAGGAAAATGACGTAAATAAGGATGTGATAACAAGTCGTCTTCAGGAAGAGATTAGAGAGAAATCGGATAAGTACAGGAGGAATGTTGCTAGTAAATACAAAGGATATTTAAAGGACGATGTGAAGGTGCTCAAATGTAAAGAACATAGTTTATCCCTTACTTGTGTTGTCGTCTCTCAAGACGGAAAAGCTATGTTCACGGCCTCTAAAGACGGTGGTATAGCAAAATGGTCACTTCCGGAAGGAAATAAACTGAAATCACTTAAAGGTGGCAAAGATGCGCCTCATGGAAGTCGAAAGCCAACAATTCTGTGCCTTGCTCTCTCGTCGGATGAGAAATTCTTAGTGTCCGGCGGCTTAAACAAAGTTATCAATGTGTGGAGCCCGGATACATTTCAGTTACTTCATTCGTTTTCAAAGCATAGTGGTGCAGTTACTGGACTAGCATTTAGGAAAGGTACGCACCAACTCTTTAGTGCTTCTGACGATAAAACAGTAAAAATATGGAATTTAGATGAAATGTCATATATTGAAACACTTTTTGGTCATCAAACCGGCATTACCAGTATAGATGCGTTGTCTGCTGACAGAGCTGTGACATCTGGTGGCGGAGACAACACTATCAGGATATGGAAAGTTGTTGAAGAATCTCAGCTCATATTTAATGGACATAGGGGATCTATAGAATGTGTGAAACTGATTACAGAAGATCACTTTCTGTCATGTGGAACTGATGGCGATCTTTGTTTGTGGGGAAGTATGAAGAAGAAACCCTTGTGTTCTATTTCTGTGGCACATGGTGTTAGTGATAATTCTGAACCAAACTGGATATCTAGCACAGCTGCCTATGTAAATAGTGATCTTGTTGCATCAGGCTCATGTAATGGTTCAGTGAAATTATGGAGATGTGGTGATTCCTATAGATCACTCGAACATTTGTTTGACATTTTAGTGGTTGGTTTTGTTAACTGTCTGGCCTTCACACCTGATGGTAGTTACCTTATTGCTGGAGTTGGTCAAGAGCACAGACTGGGGCGATGGTGGAGAAACAAAGATGCAAAAAATAGTATTCTTATAATACCACTGTTAATTAGTACAGAATAATTTATGTACAATAAATATTTTCTAACTTACTGACATTGTTTTCTCCTCCAAAAACAGTGTGACCAAATACATGTGTTTATGTCTGTGTAGATAAAATTTAATGTTGTACTTGACAGTGCATGTAGAATAGATCTTAGATAGTGTAAATGATATTGAGCCTTATCACATTAGAAATCGCCCACAGGTTCAACAGAACTCTCAGTTCGCAGTTTAGCATTTTTTCTCTTTGCTGTTTACAAGTTTGTTAAAGTACGAGTTATTAAGAACATACATCATACTTTATAATTATGATTTATTAAGAATGTACTTTCTCAGCGGTAGGTACATAAATATCTAACACACATTACACTGCAATCAACTTCCTTCTCCCTTGAAGATAATGAAGTGTCTTCATTTTAGTTTTCTAACTACGTTATTAGCAGCATACTATAGTTGCATATCAGCAAAACTCCATCACATTTATTGATAACCTGCAGGCTGATTAGTCAGTAGTAAATAAATAATTAAATTTATTTATAGTTTGTTATATTAAAATGTCGCAAAACAACATTTCTCGATGAACTTGATAAACTGCTTTAAGTTGTATGAGTTAAGTTGTGGGATTCACAGTAAGGAGGAACGTGATGTAAATGCAGAACAAATATTTAAAGTTCAATATGTTATACAAACTGTCACTGGGTAATGATGGGAAAAAAGTATCACTTTTCTAAAAGTAGAGAAACATCCTGTGATAGTTATATTTTTCCTTGGTTGTAGGTATCTTTGGTATTAGGAATTTTTTAATATATTTTCATGGGGTCAAGCCTGTTTTTTGTATCTTCCTCATCTCTCCCATCTTCACAACTTGCATTGCATCGTCTCCTGTCTGATGAAAATGCTTAAGATATTTTTATTTGTGTGTGCGTGTGTGTGTGTGTGTGTGTGTGTGTGTGTGTGTGATCCTTGTTTGATATTTATCAAATGGTTTTATTATTCCCATATTTTGCCTGCTACTTTACCTGTTTGTGTTTAAATCTCAAGCAAAGAGAGCTTGCCATTTCTGTTCATAGTTGTGTTGAGAAAAAAATATCTTGTCAGTTGACTTCATTAGTTCCACTTGGATCTTAACCTCGTGTTTTAATTCCTTTCGTATTATGTTAGTAATAACTTAATAAATGTGCAAACTTGTTCAACAGTTTGTCCCTTGGTCAGCATGTAACTACATGCAATAGTATTACAACTAACAGATAAGATCATAGAATATTTGGTTCTAGCATCAAATACTAATCACTTGTGTAACTGCTTGGTGCCATTTCCATCTTTTTGGATAGTCAAGTACGCTGTTTTCATCTGCAATGTTTATTATTATTATTATTAATTATCCGGTTTCGCAATGTAACATTTTACATTTTTTGGCACCCAATGATACACACCAAATTTAATTTTCATCCTCCTGTTTTATCTATCTGTCCATAAATTTTCCTCAATATTTCTTCCTCTGGTAGAGGTCTGAATGCCTTGAATCCATGTGGTCAGTGGTCTCCTTTTTTTTCTCCCCCTGGTGGCTTCCATTCCATGATTTTTCTGTTGTAATCTCTCCTTTGACATCCTTTCTGTGTGTCCATACTATAATGGTTGGTTTTCGTCTATAAAATCTGCAGTTGAATTTGTAACATTCATTTTCTTCCGGATGACTTCATTTCTGATTCTTTCTCACCTACATATCCCTGCAGACTGCCTCCAAAAGTCCATCTCCATTGCCATCAACCTTTTTACTTTTTATGATTTAAATGTCCATAATTCTGATCCATATGTCATAATACTTCTGATAATTGTGTTGAAGATTTTTCTTTTTGTTTCCATTCTGATCTGTTGGTCCCATAAAATACCATTTACTGTTACAATAGTAAACTCCCCAGCATTTATTCTTGAATTAATTTCCTTTTCTTGTTTTCCATCTTGTGTGATATTGACTCATAGATATTTGTACTGTTCCGTGTGTTTAATAGTTCCCATCCCTTCTTCCAGTGTCAAATCCTGTAAAGTGTTGGTGACAGTGCATCCTTGGCGTAATCCTTTTGTAACTTTAAATCCAGGTGAGAGATAATTTTGTAGCCTAATTTTATTCTTGCTACAGAGTTTTCGTAAAGGTTCTGAATTGCTTTAATTATGGTGGAACTAATATTAAATGCTTTTAAAGCTTTCCACAAGTTACATACGGATATACCATCATACACTTTTTCTATGTCTACAGATACTAACAGAAGGGGTTGATTTCTAACTTTTTTCTATTGAATTATCTGTTGCAAGCAAAATATATTATTTATAGGTGATCTCCCTGCTCTGAAGCCAGCCTGTTCTTCTGCCTCCATTTCCTTAAATTCTGTTTCCAAAAAATATTTAATAATCCTTCCATTAAGTCTGCTAAATACATTAGTTACAGTTATTCCTCTGTAGTTCTTGCTCTCATCTTTTCCTCATTTCTTGTGGATTGTTGATAAAAATCCTACTTTCCAGTCTTCTGGTATGGTCTCACCATTTAAGCATTTTTCAAAAAGGCTTCTCAAAAGTTCTTGTAATTTATCTTTATCATATTTCACTGGTTCCGTTGGTACACCTCCAATTCCAGTAGCATTTCATTCTTTTAAGTTTTAATTGATTTTTCTCTACTTCTATGTCCAGTGAAATGCTGCCATTATTTTGTTTTTCTTGTATATCCTTATTAATTATAACCAAAAATTCTCTTCTGTTTTCAGTCAGTAATTCGTTGAAGTATTTTTCCCAAGTCTCTATAGTAATGCAGCTAACTTATTGAGTTTCCTTAGAGTTTTTTTAATTTTTTTCAATACCCTCCATGCCTCTGAACTTCTTTACCTCGAATTAGATTATCCACTTTATTATGGGTATTTTCCCAATTCTTAATTTTTGCTTCTTGTGCTCTTAATTCTACCTTGTGCTGGATACTCTGTATATTTACCCATTTCAAATATTTTTCTTTCTTTATTTGGATCTCTTTCTCTATTTCTGTATCAAAATAGTATAAAGATTTTTTTCTCGTACTTAATTTCTTTATCCAGCACTTCTTTTGGCTGCCTCATGTAGAGCATTAATGATATAATTTATTGTATATCTGTATTGTCTAATTACTTTCCTTTTCTAGGCTATCTAGTTTGGCTAGATATCAGTTCCTCCTCATTAACAACTTCTTTGTTACATTTTATATCTACATATGGAAACACAATTTTACAGTTAACCAGATGATGGTCACTCTGGGTTACTCCTCTGTATGCTCTGACATCTTGTGTTTTAAAACTGTTTTTTTGCCAAATTATTATGTAATCAATTATTGATTTTCACTGGTGTGTTTTCTGGTGCCATGTATATTTATGAATTTCTGTATGTGGATAGAAACCATTCAAAATTTGTAATGAATTTTGTTCACATGTATTAATTAATCTTAGCCTCTTACCATTTACTATATTCTCTCCATGTGGTCCTTTTATTTTATTTCCTGCTTGTCATCCTGCTGTACTATTGAAATATCCAGCAGATATTATTTCTCTTGTATTTCCTATCCCTCGTCTTTAGTCATTTAATTTATTGGAGAATGTTTCTTTATGGTCATTCCACATTAAAGGGACCAATATTAAAAAGTGTCCCAACATATCCAAATCTAATGAAATTTAGTGTGAAGGCTCTACTTGGTCTTTGATGTTTATATACCAAATTTCAGTTCAGTATCTTCAGTGGTTGAATTCTTAAGGGATTTTAAAGAGGGGCTACTCACCTCTACATCATGTACGATGGCACAAATGTGCCAACTTTGCTAAGCCTTTTTAAAAGTTCTAGCAAACATTTGGTCATTTGCTGTAATATACATAGACAGCTTTTTACGCTGAATCAAACCATGGCAAAAATTATGGATTTAGCCATAAGTAAATATAGATACATGCCACCAAAGTGGCTAAAAAAATTTGTTGTGCTATTCTGAGAGCTGTGGTTTGACTGACCACTGTTACTTTTTGTATGAGCCACTCGCGCCCAAACTTCAGACAGCTATTCTTACCTATGATGTCTATATATCAATCAAATTTAATTAGCACTGGATCCCCAGATGAAAAGATATGCATCTGCAAATTTTGCCAAAATTTTCTACTTGCAATTTTTTTTTCGGCGCAGGGTGGGGGGGGGGGGGGGGGGCAAGACGTCAACTGTGTCTTCTTCAATACTTTTTTCCTTGCCACAGCTGGATAGAGCATCCTTTAAGCTTTCAAAGCTATATTGTTTTATTTCTGGATCTTGTGTATTGATGAGTAAGAATACCTATCAAAAGTAGGGAAAAAGGATTACTGATGAGTACAAAAATTAATACAATTTGAAGTTGTAATTCAAAAACTGTGTCATTGTAGTGTCTTTTAATACTATAAGATTTTCCTGTGGTTTAGGGAAAGTAACTATGCTGATAAGAAGTGTTTTTACACTATTTTACTGTGTAGAATATAAATATAATAAAACCTCAGAAAGTGCCCTGAAGATTATAAAATCTAGATCATCATCATGGAATGCTATGTTGCTTTAGAAGGGTTTAACCCTACAATGCATTGTCACTCAGTTTCCATTGATATTTTAAAGCTGCAATAGTTTTTTAAGGCTATATGCTCGTAGCAGTATTATACATTGCTGAATCACAACTTTCAATTGTTGCTTGCATTATTCACAATTTTCTCAGTGTCAGTCTTTATGTGGTGTAATCTTGGATGTTGACACTGTACAATCTTAGTGTTGAGTACTGAGTATTTGAATAATCAGTAATTATTGTTGTAGGTGAAGGTAGGTACTAAAATAATATGTTTTGATAGCCTAATTTGTATACTTTATATAAAAACAACACTGAATATTGTCTGAAGTCATCACCATTCTATCATGGGGGGGGGGGGGGAATCTGTTAAGGAAATGTCGCAAGTTGACAAGGAGCTTCTTCAGTGTAGGTCTGGGCTTGGTTTTACTGGAGATTCTTAAATTTTTTTTCATACCAGAATGCCTTGTTGACAACAAAATTTCATTTTCTGTGGAATTTCTGCAACCCAAAACATATAACCAAGAAGGCTTGACACCAGTAAACACTGCATTGGCTGATAGGTTGAAGTTACTGACCAATGAAGTTTTTAAACATGCTCAGAAAATTTGTACCAAATGTAGACATGAAATGCCCAAAAAGAATCATCCCACCAGGATAAGCAAGAATCATCATCCAGTGAAGCCATAAGTGTTGTTGATGTGCTTGCTTTACCTCCATAAAGTGCAAAGGTCTGAAAGCTTAAGGCCGCCGGTGTATGCCAAGCAGTTATTGCTTAGATACAAATGAAAGAGTGCCATAAATGTAAAGGTATGGACATCTTATTTGAACAACGTAAGTTTAAACTTCAGATTTCAAGCAATAGCTGTAAAGTTCAAATTTTGACCCTGGCCCCTAATAGCTGCACTACTGAAAAAATGGCCAAAGAATTTGCTGTTTCAACTAAGATGGTGAAGAAGGCTAGGAAACTAAAGATGAGATTTTGGCAACATCTGCAAACCAAAAAGGGGAAAGCTCATTGGTGGAATAAAACAAAATGCCTTCACTTTCTTTGAAGATGGCGAGTTTTCTTGTTTATGCCCAGGCAAAAAGGATTGTGTTGCAGTAAGAATAAATGGGAAAGGTTCACAAGGAGAAACGCCTACTCCTTTGCAACCTCAAAGAAATATTCTTTGCTTATTGTAAGCAACATGGAAATGAACTACCGTAAGCTTTTCAAATTTTGTGAGCTAAGGCCGAAATGGTGCAGTACAGCTGGTGCTTCTAGATCACATTCAGTATGTGTATGTGCAATTCATCAAAATGTGAAATTAATGTTGGCTTCAGCAACACCCATTCAAGATGACTACAAGGATTTGATGAAGAAAAAAAAAACTATACAGTTTGATATCAGAAACTTGTATGCTCCAACATTGTGAGGAATGTCCAGGAAAAATGCGACCAGAGGCTTTTCTTAAAGACTCTTTTAAAGACTATGACCCTGAAGAAACAGTGGAATACAAGCAATGGTTCCATGCTGCCATAGACACATTGGAGACTTGCCAGAGAACTGTTGAAGATTTCATGGCGGCATTGATTTTGGAAATTACCGGTTTAAGAAGCCATCACTTCGTGCCAGAACACCAAAGTTTACATGTTAAGCAGCTAAAAAGAAGTCTTGCAGAAAATGAATTAATTATGTTGATAGATTTTGCTGAAAATTATTCATTTGTTGTTCAGGATACTGTGGAAGGATTGCATTGGGAGATTAATGAGGCCACATTTCATCCATCTGATGTCTATTTGGATTGCAAAGAATGTCAAAGTATTAGCATTCATAGGGTCAGCAACTTTTCGGTCATAATACAATTACTATCCATGCCTTTCAAATAAAGTTGATAGCATATTTAAAGACAAGGACTGAAAACATTAAGAACATTTACTGCTTTAGTGATGATTCACCTGCTCAATATAAGAATTTGAAAAATTTCATCAATTTATGCCTGCACGAAAAGGATTTTGGCATCACTGCCAAATGGAATTTTTTTTTAAAGCCACGGTAAAGTGTCTGCATTGGGAGAACAGCTGAAGGACTTGCAGCCTGTGCTTGTGTGCAGAAGGCCTTAGATAACCAAATATTGACTCAATATGATTTATTCAAATTCTGTGATGATAGTATTCCAGGTGTAAAGCTTTTTTTATGTCCAAAAAGAAGAAATTGAAAAAATCTACCCAGATCAAGAAACAACATTTACCGTGGGACATACAGTATCTGGAACAAGAGAAAATCAGTTTATTGTAATCAGCTCAGAGTAAGCAGAGTTTCCAATGATGCTACAGCATTCACAGTTAACACCCTTGAAGCAGATGAAGAAGTTCCAGCAGTCTCAATTCCAAGTTTACAACCAGCACACTCTGTTACTTTTATGTATGGCAATTTTTGGTGGGTTGGAAATGTGAAGTTTCACATGAACAACAAGACATCCTCATCAGCTTAATGCTCCCACACGGTCGTGCTTGTTCCTTCCACTGGCCGACTGCTAAAGAGACCTGCTAGATTTCTGAGCAACATATCTTCATGACTTCAGAAGCCCCATCAACATTGTCACCAGGAAGACAATACAGTTATCCACAATCTGTTATTGACAAAATTGTAGAAGTGCTTAACGAAAAATGGAACTGACTCTGTAGTATTTTTGTTCTGCAAATTGGCTCTATTCTGTACTGTACTTGTTTTTATGTCATGTGTTAAATTAATGTTTGAAACTGACTTATACACTTGAATAAAAATAATTAATTGTGAGACTTAATGAGCAAAATATTTGACTTTTCAATCGTCTCGAAGTGCTAAAATAATAAATTTTGAAACGTATTCGTACTCATCAAACTGAAAATCCAGAAATTAAACAATATTTCTTTGAAAGCTTAAAGCATGCTTCCAGCTGCAGCAAGAAAAAGAGGATTGAAGAAGGCACAGTTGAGATATTGCCCCACAAAAAAAAACCAGAATTTGTAAGTAGAAAATTTTGGCCAACTTTGCAGATGCATATCTTTTCATCCTGGCGTCCAATGCTAATTAAATTTGGTTGATATATAGACATCATAGATATGAATAACCTTCTGAAGTTCGGGTGTTATTGGTTCATATGAAAAGTAGCAGTGGTTGGTCAAACCATGGCTCTCAGAATAGTGCAACAAATTTTTTAGCCACCTTAGAGGTTTGTATCTGTATTTAGGTAAAGCTAAATCCCTAATTTTTGGCATGGAGTGATCCAGCATAAAAAGTCGTCTGAGTATATTAAAGCAAATGACCAAATGTTTGCTAGAACTTTTAAAAAAGCCTTGCAAACTTGGCACATTCGCATCTTCATACATGATGCAGAGGTGGGTAGCCTCTCTTTAAAATCCCCTAAGAATTCAACCACTGAAGATACTGAACTGAAATTTGCTATGTAGCCACTAAAGACTGTATAGAACCTCCACACCAAATTTGATTAGATTTGGAGATGGTCGCTTGGGGACCCCTGGTCCCCTTGACGTGGAATGACCCTTTGGTATTATCTGGTTCATCCTACTAACTGCATATACTCCTATTATAGTAGTGTAGTGTCCATATAAAGTTGTGTTTACTTTAATCAGATTGTCTCCGTATTTTTTTCTTTATGAGTATTGACACCCCTCACTTTGCCCTTCGATGCTTTTTTTCCCTGCTGTATAAGTGTATATAGGATCCTTTATTTTCTCTGCCATTTCCCTTTTCTGTTTCTAATGCAATAATGTCCTGTTTTCTAACTCTGTAATTGTTTCCCCTTCTTTATTCCTTAGTCCTCTAATGTCCCATGTTCCAATTTTCATAGTCCATTTCAGTTGTTGTTGTTGTTGTGGTCTTCAGTCCTGAGACTGGTTTGATGCAGCTCTCCATGCTACTCTATTCTGTGCAAGCTTCTTCATCTCCCAGTAACTACTGCAACCTACATCCTTCTGAATCTGCTTAGTGTATTCATCTCTTGGTCTCCCTCTACGATTTTTACCCTCCACGCTGCCCTCCAGTACGAAATTGGTGATCCCTTGATGCCTCAGAACATGTCCTACCAACCGATCCCTTCTTCTAGTCAAGTTGTGCCACAAACTCCTCTTCTCCCTAATCCTATTCAATACCTCCTCATTAGTTATGTGATCTACCAATCTAATCATCAGCATTCTTCTGTAGCACCACATTTCAAAAGCTTCTATTCTCTTCTTGTCCAAACTATTTAACGTCCACGTTTCACTTCCATACATGGCTACACTCCATACAAATACTTTCATAAAAGACTTCCAGACACTTAAATCTATACTCGTAGTTAACAAATTCCTCTTCTTCAGAAACGCTTTCCTTGCCATTGCCAGTCTACGTTTTATATCCTCTCTACTTCGACCATCATCAGTTATTTTGCTCCCCTAATAACAAAACTCCTTTACTACTTTGTGTCTCATTTCCTAATCTAATTCCCGTAACATCAACTGACTTAATTCGACTGCATTCCATTATCCTCGTTTTGCTTTTGTTGATGTGCATCTTGTACCTTCCTTTCAAGACACTGTCCATTCTGTTCAACTGCTCTTCCAAGTCCTTTGCTGTCTCTGACAGAATTACAATGTCATCGGCGAACCTCAAAGTTTTTATTTCTTCTCCATGGATTTTAATACCTACTCCAAACTTTTCTTTTGTTTTCTTTATTGCTTGCTCAATATACAGATTGAATAGCATTGGGGAGAGGCTACAACCCTGTCTCACCCCCTTCCCAACCACTGCTTCCCTTTCATGTCCCTCAACTCTTATAACTGCCATCTGGTTTCTGTACAAATTGTAAATAGCCTTTCGCTCCCTGTATTTTACCCCTCCCGCCTTCAGAATTTGAAAGAGAGTATTCCAGTCAACATTGTCAAAAGCTTTCTCTAAGTCTACAAATGCTAGAAACGTAGGTTTACCTTTCCTTAATCCAGCTTCTAAGATAAGTCGTAAGATCAGTATTGCCTCACGTGTTCCAACATTTCTACGGAATCCAAACTGATCTTCCCCGAGGTCGGCTTCTACTAGTTTTTCCATTCGTCTGTAAAGAATTCATGTTAGTATTTTGCAGCTGTGACTTATTAAACTGATAGTTCGGTAATTTTCACATCTGTCAACACCTGCTTTCTTTGGGATTGGAATTATTATATTCTTCTTGAAGTCTGAGGGTATTTCGCCTGTGTCATATATCTTGCTCACCAGATGGTAGAGTTTTGTCAGGACTGGCTCTCCCAAGGCCGTCAGTAGTTCTAATGGAATGTTGTCTACTCCCGGGGCCTTGTTTCGACTCAGGTCTTTCAGTACTCTGTCAAACTCTTCACGCAGTATCATATCTCCCATTTCATCTTCATCTACATCCTCATCCATTTCCATAATATTGTCCTCAAGTACATTGCCCTTGTATAGACCCTCTGTATACTCCTTCCACCTTTCTGCTTTCCCTTCTTTGCTTAGAACTGGGTTTCCATCTGAGCTCTTGATATTCATACAAGTGGCTCTCTTTTCTCCAAAGGTCTCTTTAATTTTCCTATAGGCAGTATCTATCTTACCCCTGGTGAGACAAGCCTCTACATCCTATATATTTGTCCTCTAGCCATCCCTGCTTAGCCATTTTTCAATTCCTGTTGATCTCATTTTTGAGACGTTTGTATTCCTCTTTGCCTGCTTCATTTACTGCATTTTTATATTTTCTCCTTTCATCAATTAACTTCAATGTTTCTTCTGTTCCCCAATGGTTTCTAGCAGCCCTCGTCTTTTTACCTACTTTATCCTATGCTGCCATCATTAATTCATCCCTCAAAGCTACCCATTCTTCTTCTACTGTATTTCTTTCTCCCATTCCTGTCAATTGTTCCCTTATGCTCTCCTTGAAACTCTGTACAACCTCTGGTTCTTTCAGTTTATCCAGGTCCCATCTCCTTAAATTCCCACCTTTTTGCAGTTTCTTCAGTTTTAATCTACAGTTCATAACCAATAGATTGTGATCAGAGTCTACATCTGCACCTGGAAATGTCTTACAATTTAAAACCTGGTTCCTAAATCTCTCTCTTACCATTATATAGTCTACCTGTGACCTGTCAGTATCTCCAGGTTTCTTCCATGTATACAATCTTCTTTTATGATTCTTGACCCAAGTGTTAGCTATGATTAAGTTATGCTCTGTGCAAAATTCTACCAGATGGCTTCCTCTTTCATTTCTTCCCCCCCAATCCATATTCACCTACTACGTTTCCTTCTCTCCCTTCTCCTACTGCCGAATTCCGGTCACCCATGACTATTAAATTTTCGTCTCCCTTCACTATCTGAATAATTTCTTTTATATCATCATACGTTTCTTCAATTTATTCATCATCTACAGAGCTAGTTGGCATGTAAACTTGTACTACTGTGGTAGGCGTGGGCTTCGTGTCTATCTTGGCCACAATAATGCGTTCACTGTGCTGTTTGTAGTAGCTTACCCGCATTCCTATTTTTTAATTCATTATTAAACCTACTCCTGCATTACCCCTATTTGATTTTGTATTTATAACTCTGTATTCGCCTGACCAAAAGTCTTGTTCCTCCTGCCACCGAACTTCACTAATTCCCACTATATCTAACTTTAACCTATCCATTTCCCTTTTTAAATTTTCTAACCTACCTGCCCGATTAAGGGATCTGACATTCCACGCTCCAATCCGTAGAACGCCAGTTTTCCTTCTGATAACGACGTCGTCCTGAGTAGTCCCCGCCCGGAGATCCAAATGGGGGACTATTTTACCTCCGGAATATTTTACCCAAGAGGACGCCATCATTATTTAACCATACAGTAAAGCTGCATGCCCTTGGGAAAAATTATGCCGTAGTTCCCCTTGCTTTCAGCCGTTCGCAGTACCAGCACAGCAAGGCCGTTCTGGTTATTGTTACAAGGCCAGATCAGTCAATCATCCAGTGTGTTGCCACTGCAACTACTGAAAAGGCTGCTGCCCCTCTTCAGGAACCACATGTTTGTCTGGCCTCGCAACAGATACCCCTCCGTTGTGGTTGCACCTATGGTACGGCTATCTGTATCGCTGAGGCATGCAAGCCTCCCCATCAACAGCAAGGTCCATGGTTCATGGGGGCGTCCATTTCTGTAGCTTTATCCATTTACTATTTAATTCTTCCAGCTGTATCATCTTGGGGTCTTTTAACATTGTAATTCCCCCCCCCCCCCCCCCCCCCCCCCCCCCCCAATGTGTGAGGAGTTGGTTCATTGCATCAACCCCCAACCTGGAGGACCAGGTAATTTTTTTCAAGGTTGTCTTCCTTTAGCCTTTGATAAGTAAATATCTAACTGCAAGGCAGCAGCTGTTAGTTTTGGTCCACTTCGGTATTTTATTTCCCCTGTAACCACTATATCTAATGAGCATTCCCCTATCCACCACCTGGGGAGGCGCCCAACCAGAAACTAGCAACTCCACATGGGCATCCGCATTATAAGCTGTTTAATTCACAGTAGCAGTCGTCTTGGGCCACATTTTGTTGTCATTTGGAACCTAAAAGAAGCTGTATGCAATGTGACATAATGAATTTGTAACAAACACTTATTCCAGCAGTTATTTATCTCGCAACATATAACATATATTTCCACAAAAAAATTTATGCGTATCATTTTTCTGCATTACTTCGCAATTTTTAATTGTGTACGTATCTATATGCATACATAAATATAATTTAGATACGTAAATGGCAGTTACAGACAGCCAAATGCTCACATTTTGTGCATTTTTTCAGGTTAGGAAACTTGAGCTTTCGAGCTTATAAACAGTACTTAGAACACTCCATTTGAGAGGAACCAAAATAACTATGATGCCAAATTTGATGATTGCAGAGGAAGTACATTAGAAAAAAATAACAACTGGAATTATATGATAAAATAGACTGTACATGTAAAGAAAGTACATCTGTGCCACAAGAAGAACTTTTTGGTCACCTTTCACCTCTCCTTTGTGTAGTTTAGCTTTGGAAGTTTCTTTTTGTTGATCTAGAATTTTGATTTGTTGTGTGGTAGATTGGAATAGAAATTTCTTGCATCTTGTCCACAGAACTATTTAAGTTCTTGAAGGTCTGAATATTTTTCATAAGGTATTGGCCAGATATCTGAAAATGTACCTGTAGAAGTAGGTATTTGCAAAACAATCTCGATTTATCGTACACACAGTTTCATATTACAACATACTTACCACTATATGCTTGATGAGGCCATAATAATTTGTCAGATCCCTGCGGTTGATTTTCAGGTATGACATCTACTTGTAGACCACAAGAACACTTCACATCCACTGGGTCCAGCTGCGTCGTAAGTAATACTGTATTTGAACGGCCCATCTTTCTTCACAACCAGAACTGCTCTTGAAATAACACTTCAATTTGTAATATGGTTTTAAAAAAGTTGGTCCAATCTCATATAATTTCCTGTTGAACAGGAATGACACTGCAAGGTTGTGTGTTCACTCTTGCAGTTTCAAAAGCATTAATCATTATCCTAGTAACTCTGCAGTAGTTTTCTTTTTCATCAAACTGAAGTTTTTATCACATTCGATGTAAGAGTGTCCTCTTATGGGAAATACTATTTTGTCACTTTCCAATACTTTAATAGTATGAATGACAGTAAAGGTATAAGATCACTGAATAGTTCTTATTCTGTCCTGAGCATGAACTGCAGAATATTACAAGAACCCTTACTTTTGGATCAAGGATTTCACTCACAAAACTGTGCAAAAACTAATAACTTCATTTGTTCCTTTATTCCCTACATCTTCAGTGTAAATATAAAATATTGCATCACTGCTGGACACTTGGTGACTGTTGAAGCCATAAAGCGATAACTGACACTTGTAATACTCATCATTAG
This sequence comes from Schistocerca americana, assembly GCF_021461395.2. Lineage (NCBI taxonomy): Eukaryota > Metazoa > Arthropoda > Insecta > Orthoptera > Acrididae > Schistocerca > Schistocerca americana. The sequence continues at coordinate 1,022,003,930 of NC_060119.1, forward strand.
TGCTGATATTTGGCAAGGGTAGGCTTTTTTGCTAGTCCATGTATATTGCTTCATTTTTCACTATCTTTTAACTTTTTTGCCTCACTTTTTGCTTTCTTGACTGAAATGTAACAGCCCTTAGCTTATAGACCTGCTGTTCTGCACTAAGTACCCTAATTTTATTTGTAACTTCAAACTTTTCATTTTCAGAGATATTTTGTGAAAGCAAGTTCAAACCTGTTAACTGTGTTTGAAATTTACCACATAGTGAGCAGGTATTAGTACTTGGGTACCCAAATTATAAGTTGAATTCCCTGTTAAATATTTCCCAGTATGTTTCATATGCAATAGGAAGTTCAGGATATTTTTCTTTTACAACTCATAGCATTTTTTAGTGATAGTTCTTCTGGAAAGTAAATCCTGTCTATCTTTCTATTGCTATAGTGGCTATTTCTTATCTTAAATGCACTTATGTGGTTTACAGCTGATGCCTCCTTTTCTTTGGACAATTTCCACGGCCAGTTAGCATTCAGGACTCTTTTTGTCTTTGGGAGGAGATACTCTAGTATCCTTCATACTCGACTGTACAGTCTGCACTTTTTTATTCCATGCAAATCAGTAAAGGCCTTTTAGCAAACAGGAATTGCTCTTATGGTATCCTTTCATTTGATTCTTACAATGTACCAGAGTGAGCAATCTCTGGCATTGGAATCATCTTGTCTACACCTTCTATGTGCAATTAATGTCAGTGAAATTAACCGGGTTAAATAAGATGATTCATCATTTCCATTACCAAACAAATTAGAATTCTTGATAAGCTGTGCTCTTTCACAGAGTGTGACTTGTTTGCAGCATTCAAAAATGAACATCAGCAGTCACTGCCTAACTCGTGAAACATTGCCGTTAGGTCCCTACAGACATTACTCATTCTGCCATAAATTTTTCTCTTTTTAACTGACTGACTAACAGGTGGTTTCTCACCTTGATCTTATGACAATTGGCGTATCTTTGAGATTCTTAGAGGACCACACTACTATCACTCTTCACACTAAACACTATTACTACAAGGACACAACGCAAAGTAAGAAGCTCAGCCAGTCGCTGACCTCATTCTTGCCATGAGAAGACCCAACGTTCTTTCTGTTACCAATAAAAGTGAAACCTTTCATATCTCAGTGACTTGCCATGTTATTTAAAAGTCATTTTAATTGCCTTGTAGTGCTGCGGCTGGCTGTTAGAATGTGCCATTCACTCATTTCCTAATTAAATGGAATTAACTTGTTTTTTCATGGTTGTCAGAGATTAATAATTATCTACAAACTTTTATTGACAGAGGATCATGTACAGTGGACATTGTTATTTGCATTCAAAGCAGATGTTTTTACTCCTTGTATATACTTGCCTGGTTGAAGTACACAACTTAATATTAGACTACTGCAAGAAATACTGTCCTTCGGTAAACCTTCCGTCATGAAACATGGAGATATTGTTTTGTTTTCATCATCATAACTGCAGCACAGTTAGACTCATCTTGGTAAGCTTCATCCAGAAGAAATCTGCTCTGATCAGAGACTACAAACATGTCATGAAATCAAGAAAGCGTTAAATTAACTACATGGTGAATGGACAACATCTAGTTTACATGTGTTGATGTAAACTGCAAATATTGTACAGTACACACAGTGTGAATAACCTGACAAGGAGAGATAGGCAAATGAGATTTGGATATTTGTAACCTGATAAATGTTTGCCATATTAGGTCTCAAACCTGGACGTTAACTTTGACTGAGAGGGGGCTCTTTTCTTTTGCTCGGTACCTGTGGTAGAGCTTTCCTGGTGAAGTGAAGTGCCTGGCTGTCAGATCATCAGTGTTAGGATTCATTATTATTCTGTCTTTTTGCACTTCATGTGTTATGATTTTAGTCATATTAATGTCTATTTTGAATCAGATACTATGCTACATAAACGGTAGGTTTCCCAACTGATGGTACATCACTAATTAGAAAAAGAAAGAAGTCTTTGGATTGATTGCTGCTTTAATTTTAATATTTGCATAATGGAGCTTCTCTGTAAAATGTTGTACAATGTGGACCTTCAGGTTCACAAATTACATTGCATGGTTACACTTGAGTATACATGCATTAAGAACTTAAGTTTCTCTCAGTAATTTTACTTTACCTTTAAGAAGTAACAAAATGGAACAGAGATGACTTACAAGCAAATTCAAATTGTAGTTTTAACACAGCAATTACAGTATGTGAGACCAGTCTTTACAAATAACATCGGTAAAATTGAAATGACACATCTCCCAAAAAGCAGCATTCGTCATAAAATCCTTAAAATCTATGTATTCTAGTGGTTATGATAATATATCAAGAAAGTTAATCAAAGAGTGCTCAGGCAAATTGAGTTCTACCTTAAGTTATTTGTGTACTCAATCTCTTATCAGAAGAACATTGCCAGACTGGCTAAAATATGGCGAAGTTAAGCCTCTACAATAACAGGGATCTACATCTATGTGATTTCTCTACTATTCACAATAAAGAGCCTGGCAGAGGGTTCAATGAACCACCTTCATGCTGTCTCTACCGTTCCACTCTCGAACGGTACATGGGAAAAACGACCACTTAAATTTTTCTGTGCGAGCCCTGATTTCTCTTATTTCATCATGATGACCATTTCACCCTATGTAGGTGGATGCCAACAGAACGTTTCCACAATCGAAGGAGAAAACTGGTGATTGAAATTTCATGAGAAGATCCCGTCGCAACGAAAAACTTTTTGTTTTAATGATTGCCACTCCAATTCACGTATCATGTCTGTTACGCTATCTCCCCTATTTCACGATAATACAAAACGAGCTGCCCTTCTTTGTACCTTTTCGATGTCATCCGTCAGTCCAACCTGATGTGGATCCCACACTCCACAGCAATACTCCAGAATAGGGCGGACAAGCGTAGGGTAAGCAGTCCCTTTAGTAGACCTGTTGCACCTTCTAAGTGTTCTGCCAATGAATCGCAGTCTTTGGTTTGCTCTATCCACAATATTATCTATGTGATCATTCCAATTTAGGTTATTTGTAATTGTAATCCCTAAGTATTTAGTTGAATTTACAGTCCTCAGATTTGTGTGACTTATCGCGTTATCGAAATTTAGCTGATTTCTTTTAGTACTCATGTGAATAACTTCGCACTTTTCTATATTCAGGGTCAATTGCCACTTTTCGCACCATACAGATATCTTATCTAAATCATTTTGCAAGTCTTTTGATCATCTGATGACTTTACAAGACGGTAAATGACAGCATCATCTGCAAACAATCTAAGACGGCTATTCAGATTGTCTCCTATGTCGTTAATATAGATCAGGAACTATAGAGGGCCTATAACACTTCCTTGGGGAACACCGGATATTACTTCTGTTTTACTCGATGATTTTCCATCTATTACTACGAACTGTGACCTTTCTGACAGGAAATCACGAATCCAGTCGCACAACTGAGGCGATACTCCGTAGGCACGCAGTTTGATTAGAAGACACTTGTGAGGAACGGTGTCGAAAGCCTTCTGGAAATCTAAAAATGCGGAATCAATTTGACATCCCCTGTCGATAGCACTTTTTACTTCAAGAGTATAAAGAGCTAGTTGTGTTTCACAAGAACGATACCATCAAACTAAAAGAGATACCATCAAGCTATCAACCAATTTCACTTTTGCCAGCTTTTTCAAAAATATTTGAATGTGTTCAAGCATCTCCTTAAGCATCTCACTGCAAATAATATATCGTCCAAGTCACAGTTTGGGTTTCTTAAGGGTTCTGATATAAAGAAAGTTATTTACACTTACTGTGTGAATGTACTTAATTCATTAGATAATAAATCAGAGGCTACCAGCATTTACTGTGACCTGTCAAAAGCCTTCAACTGCGTGAACCACAGCATTCTCTTAAGTAAATTAGAATATTATGGTGTCGCCAGCAGTGCTGTGAAATCGTTTGTCTTATGTAATTAGCAGGAAACAAAGGGTGTTGTTGCGAAACAGCTGTGCAGTAAAGTCTGTCTTCATCTGACTGGGAATTAATCGCATGTGGTGTTCGTCAAGGTTACATGTTGGGTCCATAGCTTTTTCCTGTGTACATTAATAACTTGTCGACTGTTACATTGCCAGATGCTAAGTTTGTTTTGTTTGGAAATGATACAAATATTGCAATAAGTAGCAGGTCTAGTACAGATTTAGAAATGGCTGCTAATCAAATTTTCACTGACATTAATAAATTGTTTAAAGCTAATTCACTGTCATTAAACTTCGAAAATACTCACTATATGCAGTTCAGATTCCGTAGGAGATTTCCTTCCAGCATTTGCATATATGAAGACATGCAGATTAAAGAGGTTGATTACAACTCGATAATACAGTCAGTTGGGAAGGGCATACCACAGAATTGCTGAAGCGCCTAAATAAGTTCATATTTGCAATGAGAATGATGTAGGAGATAGAAATATAAAAAAAGTTGCATACTTCCATTCTATTATGTCATAAAAGGGATTGTATTCTGGGGTACTCGTCAAACCAAGCAAATGTGTTTAGGGTACAAAAGTGTGTAATAAGATTTATTTGTGGTGTAAATTCGAGACAATCATGTAGAAATGTTCAAGGAACTTTGTATTCTAACCATTGCTTCTCAGTATATTTATTCTTTAATGAAATTTGTTGTGAGTAATATACACTCCTGGAAATGGAAAAAAGAACACATTGACACCGGTGTGTCAGACCCACCATACTTGCTCCGGACACTGCGAGAGGGCTGTACAAGCAATGATCACACGCACGGCACAGCGGACACACCAGGAACCGCGGTGTTGGCCGTCGAATGGCGCTAGGTGCGCAGCATTTGTGCACCGCCGCCGTCAGTGTCAGCCAGTTTGCTGTGGCATACGGAGCTCCATCGCAGTCTGTAACACTGGTAGCATGCCGCGACAGCGTGGACGTGAACCGTATGTGCAGTTGACGGACTTTGAGCGAGGGCGTATAGTGGGCATGCGGGAGGCCGGGTGGACGTACCGCCGAATTGCTCAACACGTGGGGCGTGAGGTCTCCACAGTACATCGATGTTGTCACCAGTGGTCGGCAGAAGGTGCACGTGCCCGTCGACCTGGGACCGGACCGCAGCGACGCACGGATGCACGCCAAGACCGTAGGATCCTACGCAGTGCCGTAGGGGACCGCACCGCCACTTCCCAGCAAATCAGGGACACTGTTGCTCCTGGGGTATCGGCGAGGACCATTCGCAACCGTCTCCATGAAGCTGGGCTACGGTCCCGCACACCGTTAGGCCGTCTTCCGCTCATGCCCCAACATCGTGCAGCCCGCCTCCAGTGGTGTCGCGACAGGCGTGAATGGAGGGACGAATGGAGACGTGTCGTCTTCAGCGATGAGTCGCTTCTGCCTTGGTGCCAATGATGGTCGTTGCGTGTTTGACGTCGTGCAGGTGAGCGCCACAATCAGGACTGCATACGACCGAGGCACACAGGGCCAACACCCGGCATCATGGTGTGGGGAGCGATCTCCTACACTGGCCGTACACCACTGGTGATGGTCGAGGGGACACTGAATAGTGCACAGTACATCCAAACCGTCATCGAACCCATCGTTCTACCATTCCTAGACCGGCAAGGGAACTTGCTGTTCCAACAGGACAATGCACGTCCGCATGTATCCCGTGCCACCCAACGTGCTCTACAAGGTGTAAGTCAACTACCCTGGCCAGCAAGATCTCCGGATCTGTCCCCCATTGAGCATGTTTGGGACTGGATGAAGCGTCGTCTCACGCGGTCTGCACGTCCAGCATGAACGCTGGTCCAACTGAGGCGCCAGGTGGAAATGGCATGGCAAGCCGTTCCACAGGACTACATCCAGCATCTCTACGATCGTCTCCATGGGAGAATAGCAGCCTGCATTGCTGCGAAAGGTGGATATACACTGTACTAGTGCCGACATTGTGCATGCTCTGTTGCCTGTGTCTATGTGCCTGTGGTTCTGTCAGTGTGATCATGTGATGTATCTGACCCCAGGAATGTGCCAATAAAGTTTCCCCTTCCTGGGACAATGAATTCACGGTGTTCCTATTTCAATTTCCAGGAGTGTATCTCTAGTTCCACTCAATAGCTCAATATGTAGTATCAATGCCTGGAGTAAGAACAATCTACATAAAAACCTAAAATCACTTACCTTGGTCCAGAAATGGGTTCAATATTCAGGAACACACATTTTCAATAAATTGCCAGCAACCATAAAAAACTTTGTTTCAGATAATGCGTGGCTTAAACAGGGTTTGAAAGGCTTCTTGATAGGCAACTCCTTCTATGCTATAGTTGAATATCTTAACATGAACTGTTCAACCAGCTTAAGAAAAAATGTCTGTTGGATTTCAGTTTTGACAGCTCTTGGCCACAACAGTCAAGATCAGGTATTTTGTGTTTGCCTAACTACAGTGTGTTTCATTCTGACAGAGTATTAATTCTGTAAATATCAGCAGGTCCAGTTAACTGTAATGTATTCACCTATTTTGACAGTCTGCTGAAAAATGATCAGGGTAGTGTGTATTATATTCAGATGTTTGTTTTGTTTTTATGTTATACTTTCTAACTTGTTCCACACCCATGAGAATCATCTCATTTTTGGGTCTGTGTAAAGAAAACTGAATCTAATCTAATATAGTGATTCTCCACTTTGAGAAAATTCCTTTTGACTGTGCACATTACGGTACTTTACCATATATCCATGGTTCAGAGGAGAAACTCACACTGAAACATGCTCTCCACTCATATTTATCTTCTTTATCAGTCACTGAAGGAAACTTATTTTCACTATGGAAACTGGAAAAGGGGACATGATGTGTTTAGTACAGTTATCTATTGTCCTGTCTATATCTGCTAATTACATTATTCTCTGCAGCCATACAGATATATGATTCACAGAACAGTGCCTGTCTCATATTGGTTAACCAAATCTATCCAGCAATGAACACAATGTCCTCTTATTGTGACAACCTTTCAACACACCTGCTTAAAATTTATCTGGAAAGTTTATTCCTTCAGGGTCCAAAGATGTTCAGCATTTAGTAGTCCTCCTTTGTCCACCTCTGTAACTGCAGGGTCAGCATGGCTGAATGCCAACCAAAGAGGCTTGGGAAAATCACTTACCACATATTATTCAGACTATACTGCATATACACAATAAGTAAAATGAGATTATTTGTTATTCTTCCTGTTGTTGCAACTTTAATGGCCAGCAGTGAATTTAAGTTGAGTAGAAGACAAACACTTGCTATTTAATGCTTTGAGTTTCTTAGAATAGAAGGCAAGTCCCTACCCTTAGCCCAGTGGCTGGTAATATTTTGTTGGCACACATGACCAGCCCACTCCCCTAATGATGGATACTGTCAGTGATTAAGTCACAAAACTGGAGCAGACATACTGTATTTGCTGCTCCCCTAAATCTGTGACTGGAGCACTTCAATTTGTTCAAGTGACTTGAGGGACCTTCATTTTGAATCTCCAGAGTATGGTAACCATGAGAACTTGTCAAAAATGAGGCCCAGAAACCTCACACTTTCACTCTAAGACCAGTGTCCCACATGACTAGTGTTACTGAATTAAGTTTCATCTTTATAAGTGCAAAATCCATATATATGATTTCTTTGGTGAAAATGTAAAACTGGTGTGCTCCATCAACTCCTCCAGCCTTTTGGTGGTTAATTACAACTGCTGTGTGCTGTTGAAGAATTGGAGGCAGAGAAAAATGTCGCATTGTCACACACAAATAGAGAAACATGAAATGGCTTCCTAATCACAGACATTATGCTGTTTGTGACAATATCAAAGGTGGTAATGCCCAGAATGTCCAACTTAGATACAATTTTCCTAATCAAACCTTTTTAACCACTTCCCCTCTCAATATCTGAAGTAGCGACTGGACAAGAGGAGCTGTAAAAAAAGATAGGTGCTCATCCCAAGAAATATGTCATACAAGAATATGTATCTAAGTTGTATTATAAACATGTAGATTGAAAAAGATACACTGGCAGATGAGTACGAATAGCGGGGGAACGCTAATATATCGTAGGTCTGTAGGTTTTTAAAAAGTGGTTGACCACACAGAACACTCCTGTTCACACCTTCGATGCACTGAGAAACTACAATTTTTAATATATCTACAGAACCAACATGAGAAATAAGGAAAATATCAAAATATGATGCAATTTTTATGAATCTTTTAATCATTGCATTAGACACAGCCTTTTAAAAAGAACTGTGTTGAATGTCTATAACCAGGCTAGTCAAAGAACTGATTAACAACAACTGAGCCATGGGCTACTATCAATACCAAGGCGTAGTAACAGCGAGATGGATGAGGCATCAATGACAACTTGAGCTTCTACCAGCCCACTGACTGCTCAAGTAACTAACGAGAATTAAGCCGAGAAATTTCCTTAGCAACCACTGACATTTCAATTTGTGTACACCACAGTATTTTCATGGTAATTTAAACCCTTGGTAAACACAGCTGTGCCGGCATGGAAACCAAAGGTTGACAGATGCATTAAGACAATGAGCTCAGTACAACACTAACATCACCACACCACCAATATCAGACTTTATAAATAGCAAAACATTAACCAACTGCAAGTAGCTCTAATTCCATGCATATGTTTAACCAAGGGGAGAGTAGGTAACTAGACAGAACTGAGGCAAAAGCTTCTTTTTCTATAAATAAGTCATTTGTATTCTCAGCAGCTTTCTTAATAATAATGTCCCAGTAACTGGAAGTGTATGCATATGTGTTGCTATATTCCATATTAGCACCAAGGCAATGTTATACAGTCACATATTTCCCCAGCTGTTGTATGTATAATGGGACAGTTGTGCTCTATGCAACAGTGCTACACAGTCCAAATAGTGTTTCCAAAGTATGACATTCTACAACTGTCCTCAAGCAAACCAAGATCACCCTTTACAGACTGTAATCTTATATGGTAGTCAGATAACACACTTCACACACTGTGTTTCTTCAGAATATAGCCAATCCTATTAAAAACACTTATTGCATAAGGCAAAAAAAAAAAAAAAAAAAAAAAAAAAAAAAAAGCTCTAGATGTAGATGTCACCACATTATTCTCACTGGGCTCATCTAATTCACAGTTGGTTGATAGTGCAACATGTGTCTGACCTGTCACTCAGTATAACCGTCACGGTCGACAAAGCTTTCCAGTCCTGATACATTAGGAACTCCAGTATCACCTCGTACAATAGCGACTGTCAACCAGCCGTTGCCATGCGAAAATGTATCGTTCAGATCAATACTGAAGTTAAGTCTACATCCACAAAAGACTGCAGGTCCATCTAGTAGAGAGTGTGCAGCGACAGATTTTATGGTATTTTTCTTCTTGTCAGCGGCAGATGTTGTCATTTCGACGTCTTCAATTGTTTTATATATTGTCTGTCTTGCACGGCGACGATATCTTCTGTATGGCATCTTGGCAGCGTTCAATGCAGTTGCCTGTGCAGCAGCAGCAGCAGCGCGAATGATCCGCTCCGCGGGCAGCGCTCGCTTTCATAGCCGCGCAGTCGTGCGGCGAGAGATAAGGGACTTAGAAAATTTCACACTGCCAGCCGAGTGTTATCCCGGACGCGGGCACTAGTCACACTAGGTGCCCGCGTCCGCTGTTTGTCAGTCTTCGGCGGCTGGCGCGCTGCCAAGATGGCCTTGAGCCGCCTTATCGGCGGGGTCAAAGGTCGCGCGCTCAGAGAGCTGACGTAACATGCTGTTGCATACTCTATGTCGACAGATTCTAGATGTACCCTTGTCCGGTTTTCAGCTACGCTACAGATCAATTTATTTATGAAAATACAATGTACAGTCTCCAACAAATTTTACATATTCACATGTACCTTTACCTTTAATCCATATAAATACAGTGAATATGTAAAATTTGTTGGAGACTGTACATTGTATTTTCATAAATAAATTGATCTGTAGCGTAGCTGAAAACCGGACAAGGGTACATCTAGAATCTGTCGACATAGAGTATGCAACAGCATGTTACGTCAGCTCTCTGAGCGCGCGACCTTTGACCCCGCCGATAAGGCAGCTCAAGGCCATCTTGGCAGCGCGCCAGCCGCCGAAGACTGACAAACAGCGGACGCGGGCACCTAGTGTGACTAGTGCCCGCGTCCGGGATAACACTCGGCTGGCAGTGTGAAATTTTCTAAGTCCCTTATCTCTCGCCGCACGACTGCGCGGCTATGAAAGCGAGCGCTGCCCGCGGAGCGGATCATTCGCGCTGCTGCTGCTGCTGCACAGGCAACTGCATTGAACGCTGCCAAGATGCCATACAGAAGATATCGTCGCCGTGCAAGACAGACAATATATAAAACAATTGAAGACGTCGAAATGACAACATCTGCCGCTGACAAGAAGAAAAATACCATAAAATCTGTCACTGCACACTCTCTACTAGATGGACCTGCAGTCTTTTGTGGATGTAGACTTAACTTCAGTATTGATCTGAACGATACATTTTCGCATGGCAACGGCTGGTTGACAGTCGCTATTGTACGAGGTGGTACTGGAGTTCCTAACGTATCAGGACTGGAAAGCTTTGTCGACCGTGACGTCATAGCCTACTGCACATACCATGTTTGTGAAAATGCAAATAAAGACTTTGGAAAATCGTCATATATGTCACCCTCACCCTTCTCCTTGTATACACGTAATAGACGTAAGATATCTGTTAATGAAATTTTGTGTATATATTTGTGTTTGTTTGTGTGTCTATCGACGTGCCAGCGCTTTCGTTCGGTGAGTCACATCATCTTTGTTTTTAGATATATATATTACACACACACACACACACACACACACACACACACGTGTGACAAAGGCCATTGGCCAAAAGCTATAAGTGTAAAAATATTTTTTTGTGCCTATCAGCGACTCGGCATCTCTGCTATATGGTGAGTGGCAACTTTCCTTCTCACAATATTGTTGAATTCCATCCTGTATTTTCCACTGTTAGAGATATAATAGAGGTTGCCTGCAATGCACCACCCATGAAACTATTGCTACCTGCTATGTGGATCGCTGCGGATACAAGCCGAAGCTGTAAATGAAATGAAGAGACACTGGGAGTCATCAGCTGATAATGCTGATTGAATGTTTTCTCAGTCTATGCTCCCTGGTTTCAGGAACTTTGAGACAGACATAAAAGAGATCTGAAAGCAAAATACTGTTACTTCTCAATGAACAGCTGGATGAAGCTGAGGACACATTGGGATTTCCCTTATCATCATGAATTCTTGCATTTCTTCCAACACATTGTCTATCCCTATGCAGTTCACCAACCACTTCTACACTGTCATGGTGATTGATCTTAATTCAGATCAAACAATGTTCCGTCTGAGTGCTCCTCAAGCTGAAGCTATCATTCTGATAGCCAAGAAGGCGCCATTCAGCCAGATGGAGGAATTTCCAGGATGATGTTCACATGGGTTAAATACAATGAAACTTAACAGTTGTAGAAATACAATCATAGCTTTATTAATTTGTAATCATTATTTATATGTGTAACATAGTGAGTTAAGTACCTTGCTATGTGGTCTTACAAAAAAACAAACTTTTCATGGTGGCATTTTTAACATCATTCTCAAACTTTCCCCAGCTTACCTAATTCTAATGAGTAGCTTCTCAGCAGGAGAAATAGCAAAAAATTGTGTCCTGCTTTCTCAGAGTAACAGACAATAGTTGCTCTAAAACTGTTTGGATTCATTCTGTAGAATTTGTGTTCATGTTGAGAGAGTGCAAGAGAAATCACAGCCAAACTATGTTTGATATTTATAGAATTGTATGGATGCATCCAGTACTACTACTTCTTTATTTTTTTAGATTTAAATAATAAGGTCCTCTTCAGAAGAGCTCATGATTGAAACTGAAACACGATTCATGCTTTCTTGTTGCTTATTGTATCGCTAGTAGCCTCTCATTTTGTGTTGTCCCAATGGGAAAACGAGTGTCACGCGTCTTTGATCGCAATATAACAACAAAAACAATCAAATTTTGATAAAATTATTAAAATAACAATGATGACAATCAATTATTTATAAAATTACTATACAATTTTATTGCAATATCATATAGCATACCATATCGTCTCAGTGAGAACTGTGCTGGACACCAGGACAGCGTTAATGGACATTTAAATCACCTGAATTGACTTGTTGTCATGCATGTTGGTTTGCAATACAATGAAAACTGCAAGGGACAAATTTATTGCAATGTGTTATATCATATTGCCTCAGTGAGAACTGCGATGGATGCCAGAACAGCGTTAATGGACATTTAAATCACCTGAATCAACTGGTTGTCATGCATGTTGGTTTGCAATAAAATGAAAACTACAAGGGTCAATGCATTCTGATAGCCAAGAAGGCGCCATTCAGGCAGATGGAGGAATTTCCAGGATGATGTTCACATGGGTTAAAATGCAGTTCCTGGTCTGTCTGTATTTGTCTTTCACCCGATTAGAATAAAGGAGCCTACTGTCAAATTATTTGCATTCCTTTGTTCA